>NC_053023.1:7135699-7228095 GCF_003073215.2 Triticum urartu
GGATGCCCCGGAAGGCATCCCCTCTTTCGTCTACTTCTATCGGTAACTTTACTTGGAGCTATATTTTTATTCGCCACATGATATGTGTTTTGCTTGGAGCGTCTTGTATTATTTGTGTCTTTGCTTGTTAGTTTACCACAACATCCTTGCTGTACACACCTTTTGAGAGAGCCATACATGATTTAGAATTTGTTAGAATACTCTAAGTGCTTCGCTTATATCTTTTGAGTTATATAATTTTGCTCTAGTACTTCACTTATATCTTTTAAAGCATGGTGGTGGATTTGTTTCATAGAAACTATTGATCTCTGATGCTTCACTTAGATTATTTTGAGAGTCTTAATAGCATGGTAATTTGCTTAAAATCCTAATATGCTTGGTATACAAGATTAATAATAAAAACTTTCTTATGAGTGTGTTGAATACTATGATAAGTTTGATACTTGATAATTGTTTTGAGATATAAAGATGGTGATATTAAAGTTGTGCTAGTTGAGTAGTTGTGAATTTGAGAAATACTTGCGTTGAAGCTTGTGATTCCCGTAGCATGCACGTATGGTGAACCGTTATGTGATGAAGTCGGAGCATGATTTATTTTTTGATTGCCTTCCTTATGAGTGGCGGTCGGGGACGAGCGATGGTCTTTTCCTGTCAATCTATCCCCCTAGGAGCATGCGTGTAATACTTTGCTTTGATAACTTGTAGATTTTTGCAATAAGTATATGAGTTCTTTATGACTAATGTTGAGTCCATGGATTATACACGCTTTTCTCACCCTTCCACCTTTGCTAGCCTCTCTAATACCGTGCACCTTTCGCCGGTATCATACACCCACCATATACCTTCCTCAAAACAGCCACCATACCTACCTATTATGGCATTTCCATAGCCATTCTGAGATATATTGCCATGCAACTTTCCACCGTTCCGTTTATTATGACACACTCCATCATTTTCATATTGCTTAGCATGATCATGTAGTTGACATCGTATTTGTGGCAAAGCCACCATTCATAATTCTTTCATACATGTCACTCATGTATCATTGCATATCCTGGTACACCGCCGGAGGCATTCATATAGAGTCATATTTTGTTCTAAGTATCGAGTTGTAATTTTTGAGTTGTAAGAAGAATAAAAGTGTGATGATCATCATTATTAGAGCATTGTCCCAGTGAGGAAAGGATGATGGAGACTATGATTCCCCCACAAGTCGGGATGAGACGCCGGACGAAACAAAAAGAGGCCATAAAAAAGAGAAAAGGCCCAAATAAAAAAATAAAAAAATGAGAGAAAAAGAGAGAAGGGACAATGTTACTATCCTTTTACCACATTTGTGCTTCAAAGTAGCACCATGATCTTCATAGTAGAGAGTCTCTCATGTTATCACTTTCATATACTAGTGGGAATATTTCATTATAGAATTTGGCTTGTATATTGCAATGATGGGCTTCCTCAAAATGCCCTAGGACTTCATGAGCAAGCAAGTTGGATGCACACCCACTTAGTTTCTTTTTGAGCTTTCATATACTTATAGCTCTAGTGCATCCGTTGCATGGCAATCCCTACTCACTCACATTGATATCTATTGATGGGCATCTCCATAGCCCGTTGATACGCCTAGTTGATGTGAGACTATCTTCTCCCGTTTTGTCCTCTCCACAACCACCACTCTATTCCACCTATAGTGCTATATCCATGGCTCATGCTCATGTATTGCGTGAAGATTGAAAAAGTTTTGAGAATGTCAAAAGTATGAAACAATTGCTTGGCTTGTCATCGGGGTTGTGCATGATTTAAATATTTTCTGTGGTGCGGATAGAGCATAGCCAGACTATATGATTTTGTAGGGATAACTTTCTTTAGCCATGTTATTTTGAGAAGACATAATTGCTTTGTTAGTATGCTTGAAGTATTATTATTTTTATGTCAATATGAACTTTTGTCTTGAATCTTTCGGATCTGAATATTCATACGACAATTAAGAAGAATTACATTAAAATTATGCCAAGTAGCACTCCGCATCAAAAATTCTATATTTATCATTTACCTACTCGAGGACGAGCAGGATTAAGCTTGGGGATGCTTGATACGTCTCCAATGTATCTATAATTTTTGATTGCTCCATGCTATATTATCTACTGTTTTGGACATTATTGGGCTTTATTATCCACTTTTATATTATTTTTGGGACTAACCTATTAACCGGAGGCCCAGCCCAGAATTGCTGTTTTTTGCCTGTTTTAGGGTTTCGAAGAAAAGGAATATCAAACGGAGTCCAAACGGAATGAAACCTTTGGGAACGTTATTTTTAGAAAGATTATGATCCGGGAGACTTGGACCCTACACCAAGAAATAAAACAGGAGGCCACGAGGTAGGGGGCGCGCCCACCCCCACCAGGCGCGCCCTCCACCCTCGTGGGCCCCCTGTTGCTCCACCGACGTACTCCTTCCTCCTATATATATCCACGTACCCCAAAACGACCAGATATGGAGCCAAAACCCTAATTCCACCGCCGTAACTTGCTGTATCCGCGAGATCCCATCTTGGGGCCTGTTCCAGAGCTCCGCCGGAGGGGGCATCGATCACAGAGGGCTTCTACATCAACACCATAGCCTCTCCGATGAAGTGTGAGTAGTTTACCTCAGACCTACGGGTCCATAGTTAGTAGCTAGATGGCTTATTCTCTCTTTTTGGATCTCAATACAACGTTCTCCCCCTCTCTTGTGGAGAGCTATTCGATGTAATCTTATTTTTGCGGTGTGTTTGTTGAGACCGATGAATTGTGGGTTTATGATCAAGTCTATCTATGAATAATATTTGAATCCTCTCTGAATTCTTTTATGTATGATTGGTTATCTTTGCAAGTCTCTTCGAATTATCAGTTTGGTTTGGCCTACTAGATTGATCTTCCTTGCAATTGGAGAAGTGCTTAGCTTTGGGTTCAATCTTGCGGTGTCCTTTCCCGGTGACAGTAAGGGCAGCAAGGCATGTGTTGTATTGTTGCCATCGAGGATAACAAGATGGGGTTTTCTTCATATTGCATGAGTCTATTCCTCTACATCATGTCATCTTGCTTAAGGCGTTACTCTGTTTTTAACTTAATACTCTAGATGCATGCTGGATAGCGGTCGATGAGTGGAGTAATAGTAGTAGATGCAGGCAGGAGTCGGTCTACTTGTCTCGGACGTGATGCCTATATACATGATCATACCTAGATATTCTCATAACTATGCTCAATTCTGTCAATTGCTCAACAATAATTTGTTCACCCACCATAGAATACTTATGCTCTCGAGAGAAGCCACTAGTGAAACCTATGGCCCCCGGGTCTATCTTTATCATATTGATCTCCTACTACTTAGTTATTTCCTTTGCTATTTATTTTGCCTTTATTTCACTTTGCATCTTTTATCATAAAAATACCGAAAATATTATCTTATCATATCTATCAGATCTCACTCTCGTAAGTGGCCCTATAGGGATTGACAACCTCTATTTGCGTTGGTTGCGAGGATTTATTTGTTTTGTGCGGGTGCGAGGGACTCGCGTGTAGCCTCCTACTGGATTGATACCTTGGTTCTCAAAAACTGAGGGAAATACTTACACTACTTTGCTGCATCATCCCTTCCTCTTCGGGGAAAACAAACGCAGTGCTCAAGAGGTAGCACCCCTCCAAAATGAGAAGAGGAAGAATTGTTGTTGTAGCCTCCTACGTTTGGACGCGCCCCTTGGCCATTGCCAAGGCCACGCCCGCCACTGTTGTTCCCACGGTCGCGCTCACGAGCAGACCCATGACCTCGCGAGGTGGCGTTGGTGGAAGACTGTCGTATGTTGGTTCCGTGAAGAAGATTGATGCGTGCATCAAAGCTTAACAGCTGTGTGTACAGCTCTTGGACGGTGACAGGCTCCACCCGCGCAGCAAGGACCGACATGACCGGGTTGTAGTCGAGGTCGAGGCCGGCCAGAACCTATGAAATGATTTCGCCACTTTGCATCGCCGCTCCAGTGCACGCGATCTCATCTGACAGCGATTTGATCTTGGCTAGGTACTCTGACATCGTCAAGTTTCCTTTTTTCAGATTGGTGAGCTCAATCCTTGTGTTTATGGCTTGAGCTTGATTTTGGGCAGCAAACATGGCATGGATTGCTGCCCATACCTCTGCCGACGTCTGAAGGGTGACCACATATGCAAGGATCTCGCGAGACAAGGAACCCATCAGAAAACCTTGGACTTGCTACTGTTGTGCATACCAGAGGACGCGGGAGAAGTTCACAATCTGCTCCTCTTTCCCATCATTGGTGATGGTGAGTGTCTCCGGCGGCGCTTGGCTCTCCGGATCAAGGTGGTGGCCCATCTGCGCGCCCTTGATTTGGGGCAGCACAATAGCCTTCCACATGAGGTAGTTTTCCCTCGTGAGCTTCTCCTGGGGTGGAGGTCCGATGGACATGGGATATGACGAGCTGGAGGAGGAAGGGGTGAAGGTGGAGGTTGATGCAACAGATGTGGTGAGGGCACTCATGGTGCTGGATTGGGTGGAGGCAGAGGTCATGGCGAAAGTGGCAATGGGGTTTGGAATTTTACGATGGGTGTGAACTAGATGCGATCCTCTTTCGATCTCTGGGAAGAAGATGCTCTGATTACCATGTAAAATAGTTTGGGAAGCATAGAACTCTTTTTTCGGGCCGCAGTTTTATTTATACAAGTGATGCAGTGGCTTACAATAAGATCGATCAAGAGTTTGATCGAGAGTTTACAGAGAAGGTCGGTAACGGGAGGAAGAAACAGAAGAAGAGATAGAATAGGTTTCCAGGATTTAAAACCTCTAGTCCTATCCTATTACAATGTATTTCAACATTATGTACGCTAGTTAATCTAATGGTCCTGCTGTGCTTCCGTTTATTCATGGATGGTCTGACCAGAACTGTTGTGCAAAAATCGTTCCAGAAGTGGCGTATATGTAGCATGGTTCATACTCATCAACTTGAAAAAGCTGACCACACCTACCATGTGATTTGAGAAAGTCATAACATGGTATGATAGTGGATTATGATACCATATGTTTCTTTCTAATCTGTGATTAGCTATTTTGCCATGTGGCTGGGAAACATTTCTTTTGGTTGTTTTTTTCCTTTGTCGGTATTTCCGGCGACTATAAAATATGTTCAATGCAATCTCACACATTCCCTTTTTAGTGATTAACTAGATGAGTGTATATGCGTTCAAGGGGGATGTATGTATTTTAGTGGTTTCGCCAACTGTGACTAGTGTATGATTCTAGCTTTATAATTCACTCTTCTTCTTCTTTCTCCACCCACTATCTCTGCCTCACAAGCCTTCCACCCCGTCTTAGTATACCCACACTTTAAATTTCAAACATGTAATCATGCAATTATGTTATATTTGAACATCGTGCCTTGGCTTGGCTTGCCATGTCTGCAATTTTTTATTGCACGTAGAGCTCTCTCTCTCTCTCTCTCTCTCTCTCTCTCTCTCTCTCGTGTATTGCATGGATTGGATTGAGGTATAATCAAATTATGGCCATAATGCAAAAATAACACACAAAATAAACAACCAAATGTTAATTTTACGTTTGTGTATGTTATATAACATCCGAAACACGGAACAAAAAGTAAAACATTTTCAGGAGCAACATACAGATCTAGCGGTACAATGCAATTACTTTCAGTGGATACACATCTCCCTATTCTCCATAAGAATTAGTGGAATTAGCATGCTACAATTAATAACCAACACCTAGAAATCATACGGTCAGTAATCAACACCAGAACTAGGCAATCGCCCCCACAAGCCCTTTCGTTCAGGTGCGCCGTCGAGCACTACTCCATGCCAGTCTTCCCTCATGGGAGTAGGACGATATACTCACCTTTTGTGATAATTTGTTCCTTCCCAGCTGTGATTGATTCCTTCCCGTGAATTTATTATGTTATCAAATAATTACCGATCATGATTGATTTTTAATGATTTTATTGTGTTCCCAATATTTATTACCCAAAAAGAAATTGATTATCGAATTTGAATATATTGTGTGACTAAATATTGATTTGATTTGGCCGACCAGATGAAAACTATTAACCAAAGAAAAATCGCGAGGGATGAAGAACCAGTGGAAGGGTGGGGGTGACATATGGATGGAGTGCGGACGAAGGAAGGGCATGAGAAAACTTGACATAAGATGAAACCTTACATTTATCTAGGTAGTAGAGGCTTGTAATTGATATCCTATTCCACGCTTGCACCTTCCCACCACCACACTCACCTCACCTCCTCTTCCCCTCGCTTGTCTTGCCTGATATGCATGACATTTATCTCTCCGGGGCCCAGTGCGAAACTAAAAAGTGTGGCCCTATCTCCCTAGCAAAAATGAATTAACGAGCAATTATAATTTATATATCACGGAAAAAATTATATAGAACAATTGCAAGTGCAAGGTAGAAGGATTAACAAACTAATACCGGATGCCACTTGTGATGCTTCTTTTCTAACAAACTTGTCCATACTCCATACCACCTTTATAAGATTTATTAATTGAATTTCGTTCTCTTTCTTTTCTTTTGTGCTTGTAGGCACCTGGTGTTTCCCAATGATGACTCAAATCTAAACTATTGAAACACAAGATACAAAAGATGAATAGAATAAAATCTAAGTGATATGGCAACAGATATTAATTAGAGATTATACGTCAATGTTTGACAATTAAACGAACCGTCTGACTCACCTAGTCTCCTATTCTCTCCGGTTAAACTGTTATACTGTGATCTTCAACCAGCAAGGCAAGAAGCGATCTCTAACGATCCCTATCAAAAGTTAACTAGAAAATTTGTAACGCTGGTTGGTTTGCGATCGATGTGATCGTGGACCGCTGTAACGCTGGTTGTTTTGCGATCGATCTAATCTAATTCCCATCCCCGACTCGAGAGCAGCGGCCTGGTGGCTGGCTCGCGTCGCGGATGCCAACGCCCACCGGCCCAGCAAAACAACGTTTCTTTGAAGGCAAATTTTAACATGGTCCCGCTTACCTCCTTTTTTTACATGTGAGGTAAGAAGGTAAGAGTCAATCAAGCCATTCATTGATGAGATCAACGGCTAAGATCTATTTTATACTCTTACCTCTCATGTGAAAAGAAGGGGTAAGAGGGACCATGTTAAAACTGCTCTTCTTTGAATATACATACTAGGCCTATAAAAATTTGCCCCCCCCCCCCCAAAAAAAAATTTACGGGCGCTATACGGGTCACACAGTCAGCACACCTATGGGCCTGGCCCTGACCACACCGGGCCAGAAGCCGACCATTTGCGGGACCAGAACCCTGCAGACTCCCTGGTGTCAACTATTTCATATCACACCATGAGGGGGTAGAGGCCTGAGGCACCTTCTTCACCCTCGAAATGGGACACAAAACCCCAACATTAAAGGAAACTAGAGTGCATTGTGTATAGATCTGAGGTTCCCATGCCGGAGACGAGAAAAACCAACATGAAACAGTGGAAGGAGAAGCTTTCCGCGGCTATAGGTCTTGGCTACGACTGGACCAAACTTGTAGCTCGCGAGTTTAATGAACCCTCAATACCTCACCTTGTTAAGCTTGTAGCTTGCTTTTTAATGAACAATGATTTTAGCTCATTAACTTTAATGAGCTTAACGAACGAGCTAACGAGTTTCACGAGCAGCTCGTTAGTACAACGCAATACATATTTTTGTCTTATATGACAACATTTTTGTAGCATCTAAGTTGATCTATTCAATCTAATTGATCCAACCTAGTTCATAGAAGATAGCAAACTAGTGCACCTTCTTATGTAGTCACCATCTTCTTCTTCGCAAAAAACACATACATTCTTATCCAGTACGCTGTAGCACATTGTAGTCTGTTAGCAAGCGCTCACGTGATTAACAAGTTTCAAATGAACAAAGCTGAGAAGGATTTTGTGCTTGTTAAGCTTAATGAGTTTAACTAGTCAAGCCTTAAAGAGCACGAGTTTAACGAGCTGAGCAGCTCAATAATCCACCCCTACTCTCGGCTGCAACAATGGTAGAAACACAACAATTTTATTCTAAAGATATCGTGTAGATTCACGAGATCTTTAGATGGATTTAGTGCGTCGCGTGACACGTGCGGAAAGCGGCTTCTTCATCACCTTGAAGAAGGAATCCAGCTCCGTGAGGTCAACAGCGGCAATGCCAGTCGGCGGCGCCCACTCGAACTCGCAGACGATTGCCGCCAAGAAGCACTTCATGTTCACCATCGCCATCCCCACGCCAGGGCAGAACCTATGCCCTGCGCCAAATGGCATCATCCTGATCTGCTTGGGCGCCGGCAACGGGCCAATGCCCTCCCCGTCGCCGCCGGTAAGGAACCGCTCCGGCAGGAACTCGTCGGGATCCTTCCATATCTTGCTGTCCCTGCCAATGTCCCCCGCAGAGAAATTCACGTAAAAGTCGCCGGCTGGCGGCGGCACGGCCATTCCTCCGGCCAGCACTCCGACGGCATTGGCATGGACATGGCGCGGGATGACCGGCAACGGTGGGTGCATGCGAAGGGTCTCCAGCACGACGGCATGCAGGTAAGGCATGCCTGCACCCACACGGGAAACCTCGCCGTCGTTGACCTCGCAGTGTAGCTTCTCCTGCACCTCCGGCTTGTCGACAAGGTGGGCGAGGGCCCATTCGAGGCTTGCCACCACCGTCCCCGTGCCGGCGCCAAGGAACTCCGAGATCAGCCGCACCATCTCCTCGTCCCTAAGAGCGCGCCGGCCGCCGTCCTCGTTGGGGACGCGGAGATTGATGAGTGACTCGACGTACGGACGACGGCCGTTGTCGTCACGTGGTCGAGGAGACCGGACCACCCGCCTCCATGCCTCGATGGGAGGGAGGAATAGCTCCTTGAGCCGGACATCGATGGCGAAGAGCCTGCGCAGCCATCTCCACTCCACGAGCTTCTCCATCACGGAGCCCGTGGCCGTGAAGGGCTTGACCAGCCCAATGGCGAGCTGGAAGCGTTGTATGTCGTGGCGCATAGCGCGCACGTGGTCCTCGTCGACGACGTCACCGAAGCACAGGCGCGCGACGACCGAGAACACGGCGCCATAGAGGTGCTGGTGCACCTCCGTCACCTCCTCCCGGCCTCCCCGGGGGGCGGACGACAGCGCGGCGATGAGGCCCTGGACGGCCTCCCGCTGCAGCGGCGCTAGGCCGGCCAGGCGAGACGGATGGAGGGTCTCGGCGGTGAGGTTGCACCGGAGGGCGCGCCAGTGCGGTCCGTGTGCCATGGTGTTGAGGTTCTCGTTCCGCTGGCCGCGTCGCCGGGCGGCCTGGGCCACGTGCAGGCGCGCGGGCGGGCGATTCGAGAAGGCGTCTGCGTTCTCGACGAGCGCGCGGTGGGCGACAGCTGGGTCGCTGATCTTGTGCATGGCAAGTGAGGGTGGAGGAGGAGGAGCGCGGCCGCGCCGGAAGACGGCGAGGAGGCCGCACAGGAGAAACGCGAGGAGCACGAGGAGCTGATCCATTGATCTGCTGGACCTAGCTGCTGCATGCCTGTAGATGATTGTGTGTTTCCATACTTATAGGAGTGGGAGAGAGGGGCCTCGCCGCGTGATTGACTTTTGATCTTTCCCACCATGAACAATGAATCATATGCTGAGTGACTATAGGTGTGAGTGCGATATAACAGGCATGCATGGCCACTCACACCTAACGCTTGCACTCACACCGAACAGAGTATGATAAGATGCTCCTCACACCACTATTTGTTAGTGTTCTTTTTCTTACTTTTTGGAGTGCTTTCACTGGATACACTAGACGATGCGCCCCACGTTGTGGCGGTATTTTATATTAAATAAAAATTGCACTGAATTAATAATCATCTACTATTTGTTTAATTATCAGTATTAAGATAATTTGTTTATCGGTATTTTATAAATAAATAGATATCTTAATCTTTAAGTTCAAAGTTGGACGAAAACAAAAGATAATACGCATGGATGAAGCTATGAGCTGCATGGATGGGTCAATTTCTTTTTATTGATTAAAATACTCATAAAGCTCACCCGCAAAAAAAAATACTCATAAAGCAGCAGTTACTGCATGTTACTACATATGGTGGGTACAGCAGCTCGCGTTGGCCCTGTTTGAATACTTTAACTTAGTTAGGCCAACTCCACCGCACGACCCCAAACAGACGTCCGGATTAGCCGGATTTTGTCCCTTTGGGGTGCCGATGGATTCGCCCGTGTCCGGATTTGTCAGATGGGTCGTGCGTGCGCGCACCGCGCGGCCGCACCCCAAATTATGTCCGGGGTGGACATGAATAAAAAAAATACAAAAATAACTAAAAAAATAAATAAACACATTTAAAAAAACATAAAACATATATAGGGGTCGGCCACAAAACGGCCCAGTTTCCACGGCCACTTAAAAGGCCCAGTTTCATAATTAACATATAAAACAAAATATAAAAACGCCTCCCGCGCGCTCCTGCCGCGCCCGTCGATACCGTGGCCGTCGCCGTCTTCACTGGCCGCCGGTGTCGTCGTCGTCGCTGACGAGGTCGACGTAGGCCGGCAGCGTCCAGAGGTGGGCCGGAGGTGCGTGGTGGACGGGGGCGGGCTGGACGGTCGGAGGTGCCTGCACCACCTCCTCCCGTGGCGACGCCTCCAGCTCCGGTGACCGCGGCAGAATGGGGCACCAGTTCACGCCCACGCCGGCGGCCATCTCCGGAGCAGTGCAGGACCAGCCTCACCCCTGGCCCAGCAGCTGCTGGAACGCGGCCGGCGGGTCCTCCCTCCTCTCCTCCTCCACGGCCACCATCTGCAGCTCCGGGAAGGCGACGTCCCCGGCGGCAGAGAGGGCCATGGCCTCCTCCAGGCCGTCCCACTGCCGCTTGTCGTGCATGTACATGGAGTCGTCCATGACACGCTGCAGGAGACAGGCCTCCTCCTCCGTTGTCATGCGTGTACATGGAGTCGTCCATGACACGCTGTCGAGTTTCGAGGAGGCCGCGGGGTGGCGTGGGGCAGTGTGGACGACGACCCGTCCACGCTTCCCACTTAAAGAAGGACGGCGACCGTTCGACGTGCGGATGACAGGTGGGGCCGCCCGCTCGTGCGCATTGATGTGGGCGGGTGGGAGCTAGGTGGCCGCCTGCCACGCGGCCCCGACACAAAACGGACAAGATGGGTCCGGGCCGTCGCGCGCTGGGCCGCCTCCTTTGTCCGTTTTATCCCAAACGGACGGGGCCGGACAGGATAGGGTCGCGCGGTGGAGTTGGCCTTAGAGGTTAGAGTTAGATTATAACCTTAAACTAACCCTAGACTAACTCTAACCAAAGAGCTGTTTGGATGGTAGGGTTAGATTGACAATAAATATTCTTTCTCAATCATTTGACTACTTTGGATCATGTTTGAATGGGAGGGATAACTGTTTTTACTATTTTTTCTAGTGGGCCTAGGAGAACTAACCCAAATAAGCTCCTCTAGTGTGGGCTAGTTTTTTGGGATGGGTTAGATCCAACTAACCCACCATGTTTGGATACTTTTGAGTTATTTGAGCCTCAACTAACTAAAATTAACTCTAACTTAGGGATCCAAACAGAGCCATTGTGTAGATTGGATGGATATTGTTGATTGATCTTGTATATCAAAAGGCTACATTCATTTGGGTGATGTGACTTAAGAAGAAGCGGCAGAATTCCTTGTAGTGAGGGCTAGCTATTTAGATATAATAAATTCCAGTTTGTTTTGAGGATGATTGTTGACACTTCAAAAATAATGCACAAGTTAGGGCATCTCCAAGGCGGACCAGTAAATCTCCCGCAATCATTCCGACCGAGCTGTCCGGACCATAGAAGCCATCTAACGCCGATCTATATCGATCCACGGAGCGGTCCGGACGTGAGTTCTCCCGCAAACCGAAGACAAAATCGGGGGAGGTTTGCGGGAGTCCGGACCGCTCCTAAGCCCGCTTCTGACCACCCTGGCCCACCAAAAACCCGTCAACCGCCCCTCCTGCACTTTCCTTCCGACGCACGCGCCGCTTACCACGCCGCACTCATGTCGGCCCATAGCACGCGAAGGCCGGCATTGATGCCGCAATGTGACCGAAGGGGGGAGGGCGGCGCTACCGACGCGACTTGTCGGCATGGCCCGCCCTTCGCCTGGTCCTCGTCGCGGCTATTTAAGCCGTGCGCCGGAGTTGCACAGAGATACAACATCCCTCCCCAATCACCATCCCCCTCCTCTCCCCCATCTCCGTGCCGCGAAATGAGAAACTAGCGGTACCGGTTTCTACCGGGTACCACAAATGCAAACCGGTATCACAAATGCGTTGGATCCATTGTGTGATGCGTGCGTAGAAATCAATCTTGTACCGTAGCCACTGTATCAAAAAAATGTATCTACAGTGGCCAAATGATTTTTTGTTTTTGTGTATTCGCACACAATAGATACAGTGGATCCCACAACACACTTAACACATTCTGTCTATCTTTTAGACCCCTGCCTCTCGGCCATTGTTTGAGGAACCGCTAGATTGGGTAGGTCCGCCGTGTTGCACCGCGCCTCCCGCCGCCGTTGTGCTGCAACCGTGCCGTCGGGAGGAAGTGGAGTGGACCTCCAAGCATAGTAACAAAGTCTGGATCTAACGGCCCGAGTATAGTAACAAAGTCGAAGCCCTTTAGTATTTGCTGACTCCCTTGATTTGTGGATCGAGGCAGTCGAATCACAGATACTCCATTTGTCTCTTCAATCTTTGCAGTTCATAGTACCCGCGGTATCCTTAATTTCCCGGTTGTCGACATGCAAGAGGAGCATATAACAGATCTTGATTAGTGCCTTGGACGTTGTTGGTTATGTTGGGGAACGTAGTAATTCAAAAAAAATTCTTACAATCACGCAAGATCTATCTAGAAGATGCATGGCAACGAGAGGGAAGAGTGTGTTCACGTACCCTCGTAGACCGAAAGCGGAAGCGTTTAGTAACGCGGTTGATGTAGTAGAACATCTTCACAATCCAACCGATCCAAGTACCAAACGTACGACACCTCCGTGTTCAGCACACGTTCAGCACGATGACATCCCTCGAGCTCTGTCTCCAGTTGAGGACAAGGGAGAGTTTCATCAGCACGACGACGTGGCGACGGTGATGATGATGTTACCGCATATGACCGAGGTGTTGAACTCTGGAAGGGGGCACCGCACACGGCTAAGAGATTGTCTGCTGTGATATTGGGGTGCCCCCTGACCACGTATATAAAGGAGGGAGGGAGAGAGGAGGCCAGCCAAGGGGGGATCCTACTTGGAGCGGAGAAGGAGAAGGAAGGAGAGGGCCACGCCCCCACCCCTTGTCCAATTCAGTTTGGGCAGGGGGGAGGCGCGCGCCACTTCATGGTTTTCTTCCCTCTCTCCACTAAAGCCCACTAAGGCCCATTAACTAACCCGGGGGTTTTGGTAACCTCCCGGTACTCCGAAAAAATGCCCGAACCATTCCGATGTCCAAATGCAACCTTCCAACATATGAATCTTTACCTCTCGACCGTTTCGAGACTCCTCGTCATGTCCGTGATCTCATCCGGGACTCCGAACAAACTTCGGTTCATCGAATCACATAACTCATAATACAAATCATCATCGAACGTTAAGCGTGCGGACCCTACGGGTTCGAGAACTATGTAGACATGACCGAGACACATCTCCGGTAAATAACCAATAGCGGAACCTGGATGCTCATATTGGCTCCTACATATTCTACGAAGATCTTTATCGGTCAAACTCATATATAGTTTTAAATAGCCGACTATAACTCCACTGTAGCCCGCTATAGCATTTTCAGCAGGGTGCTGTTAAATGGCCGCCTTCACAAATAGCCCGCTTTAGCCCGCTATAGCTGATTTGGAGGCCTGTCGCTATTTTCCATAGCTCACTATTTAAAACATTGGTCAAACCGCATAACAACATACATTATTCCCTTTGTCATCGGTATGTTATTTGCATGAGATTCAATCGTCGGTATCATCATACCTAGTTCAATCTCGTTACCGGCAAGTCTCTTTACTCGTTCCGTAATGCATCATCCCACAACTAACTCATTAGTCATATTGCTTGCAAGGCTTATAGTGATATGCATTACCGAGAGGGCCTAGAGATACCTCTTCGATACACTGAATGACAAATTCTAATCTCGATCTATGTCAAGTCAACAAACACCTTTGGAGACACCTGTAGAGCATATTTATAATCACCCAGTTACATTGTAACGTTTGATAGCACACAAAGTGTTCCTCCGGTATTCAGGAGTTGCATAATCTCATAGTCAGAGGAATATGTATAAGTCATGAAGAAAGCAATAGCAATAAAACTTAACGGTCATTATGCTAAGCTAAAGTATGGGTCTTGTCCATCACATCATTCTCCTAATGATGTGATCTCATTCATCAAATGACAACACATGTCTATGGTTAGGAAACTTAACCATCTTTGATTAACGAGCTAGTCAAGTAGAGGCACACTAGGGACACTTTGTTTTGTCTATGTATTCACACATGTATCAAGTTTCCTGTTAATACAATTCTAGCATGAATAATAAGCATTTATCATGATATAAGGAAATATAAAATAACAACTTTATTATTGCTTCTAGGGCATATTTCCTTCAGTCTCCCACTTGCACCAGAGTCAATAATCTAGTTCACATCGCCATGTGATTTAACACCAATAGTTCACATCATCATGTGATTAACACCCGATAGTTTACATCGCCATGTGACTAATACCCAAAGGGTTTACTAGAGTCAATAATCTAGTTCACATCGCAATGTGATTAACACCCAAAGAGTACTAAGGTGTGATCATTTTTTGCTTGTGAGAGAAGTTGAGTCAACGGCCCTGCCACATTCAGATCCGTATGTATTTTGCAAATTTCTATGTCTACAATGCTCTGCATTGAGCTACTCTAGCTAATTGCTCCCACTTTCAATATATATCCAGATTGAGACTCAAAGTCATCCAGATCGGTGTTATAGCTTGCATCGACATAAATCTTTATGATGAACTCTTTATCACCTCCATAACCGAGAAATATTTCCTTATTCTACTAAGAATAATTTTGACCACCATCCAGTGATCCACTCCTGGATCACTATTGTACCCTCTTGCCAAACTTATGGTGAGGTACATAATAGGTCTGGTACACAGCATAACATACTTTATAGAACCTATGACTGAGGCATAGGGAATGACTTTCATTATTTTTCTATTTTTTGTCATGGTCGGATTTTGAGTCTTACTCAACTTCACACCTTGCAACACAGGCAAGAAATCCTTCTTTGACTGTTCCATTTTGAACTACTTCAAAATCTTGTCAAGGTATGTACTCATTGAAAAAACGTATCAAGCGTCTTGATCTATCTTTATAGATCTTGATGCTCAATGTGTAAGCAGCTTCACCGAGGTCTTTCTTTGAAAAACTCCTTTCAAACACTCTTTTATGCTTCCCAGAAAATTCTACATCATTTCCGATCAATAATATGTCACTCACATATACTTATCAAAAAGGTTGTAGTGCTCCCACCCACTTTCTTGAAAATACAGACTTCTCGGCAAGTTTGTATAAAACTATATGTTTTGATCAACTCATCAAAGCGTGTATTCCAACTCCAAGATGCTTGCGCCAGTCCATAGATGGATCGCTGGAGCTTGCACATTTTATTAGCACCTTTAGGATTGACAAAACCTCTTGGTTGCATCATATATAACTCTTCTTTAAGAAATCCATTAAGGAATGCAGTTTTTGACTTCCATTTGCCAGATTTCATAAAACGTGGCAATTGCTAACATGATTCGGACAAACTTAAGCATCGATACGAGTGAGAAAATCCCATCGTAGTCAACACCTTGAACTTTGTCGAAAACCTTTTGCGACAATTCAAGCTTTGTAGATAGTAACACTACTATCAGCGTCCGTCTACCTCTTGAAGATCCATTTATTCTCAATGGTTTGCTGATCATCGAGCAACTCAACCAAAGTACATACTTTGTTCTCATACATAGATCTCATCTCAAATTTCATGGCCTCAAGCCATTTTGCGGAATCTGGGCTCATCATCGCTTCCTTATAATTCGTAGGTTCGTCATGGTCTAGTAACATGACTTCCAGAACAGGATTACCGTACCACTTTGGTGCGGACCGTACTCTGGTTGACCTACGAAGTTCAGTAGAAACTTGATCTGAAGTTTCATGATCATCATCATTAACTTCCTCACTAATTGGTGTAGGAATCACTGGAACTGATTTCTGTGATGAACTACTTTTCAATTCGGGAGAAGGTACAATTACCTCATCAAGTTCTACTTTCCTCCCACTCACTTCTTTCGAGAGAAATTCTTTCTCTAGAAAGGATCCATTTTTAGCAACAAATATCTTGCCTTTGGATTTATGATAGAAAGTGTACCCAACAATTTCCTTTTGGGTATCCTATGAAGACGCATTTCTCCGATATGGGTTCGAACTTATCAGGCTGAAGCTTTTTCACATAAGCATCGCAACCTCAAACTTTAAGAAACGACAGCTTAGGTTTCTTGCTAAACTACAGTTCATACAGTGTCGTCTCAACGGATTTAGATGGTGCCCTATTTAACATGATTGCAGTTGTCTCTAATGCATAGCCCCAAAATGATAGTGGTAAATTGGTAAGAGACATCATAGATCGCACCATATCCAATAAAGTACGGACACACCATTATGTTGTGGTGTTCCAGGTGGCGTGAGTTGTGAAACTATTCCACATTGTTTTAAATGAAGCCCAAACTTGTAATTCAAATATTCGTCTCCGCGATCAGATCGTAGAAACTTTATTTTTTTGTTACTATGATTCTTCACTTCACTCTGAAATTTTTTAAACTTTTTCAAGTGTTCCAGACTTGTGTTTCATTAAGTAGATATACCCATATCTACTCAAATCATCTGTGAAGGTTTTGAAAATAACGATACCTTCCGCGAGCCTCAACACTCATCGGACTGCATACATCGGTATGTATTATTTCCAATAAGTCAGTGGCTCACTCCATTGTTCTAGAGAACGGAGTCTTGGTCATCTTGCCAATGAGGCATGGTTTGCAAGCATCAAATAATTCATAATCAGGTGATTCCAAAAGTCCATCTGCATGGAGTTTCTTCATGCGCTTTACACCAATATGACCTAAACGGCAACGCCACAAGTATGTTGCAGTATCATTATCAGCTTTTGTCACAGCCCTAGAATTTGCTTGTAGCTATTTACCTGAGTGAGCATCATGCATCATGTTTAAATTCTGAAAGTTGAATTGAGGTTAGTTGAAACCCTCATAAATCACTTCAAAAATAATCAACATTAAAATCTTTTCAAAGAAGTCCAAGAAAATGTTCCTCTTAGTCTCTGAAAATATTGGCAAGAGGTAAAACTCAAAACAATATTTTTGGAATCTCAGAGATATTTATTTTGGGCCTTTGAATTAATTCAATAACTACTTGCATTGGATATATTTTTTTTTATATAAATAATACATGTCCAATAATTCTGGAACATTTTATGTGGTTTGGGATATTTTAGTTCTAGTCACATATTTATTTTCAGGATTTTATAAAATGATTTAGTATTTTAATTAAATCAAAACAAATGTCAGAAAATATAAAACAGAACTAAAATAAGAGAGAGAGAGAGAGAGAGAAGGACTACCTGGCCCACCTACCTGAAGCCGGCCCAGCTCGCTGGCCCAGCCCACCAGGGGCAGAGCCGTCTTCAACCTCTGCCTACTGGCAGAGGCGTGGCGACGCGCCCGTGCCCGAGCCTCCACCTCCTGCTTGGCTGCCTCCTCCTCCCCAGGACGTCTCTCGCAGCGCCACGCGACCCTCCCCGGATCTCTCTCACTCTCTCTCGTCCCCATCCCCTCCCCTAGTTTTCCCTCTCTCTCACGCCCGAGAACGCCGTCGTCGCCGCCGACGTGCACCACCGCAGCCACCGCCTCCCCCTCGCCTCCCTGACTGGCTCAGAGGCTCCGCCTCGACCCCCTCTTTCTTCCACCCCGAGCCACGTCACCGTGGGAGCCCCACATCGCCGCCACGAGTCGTCTTCCCCGAGCACGGCCGCCAGACTCCATCGACGAATTCGTCGCCTTCCGGTCGTCCCCGAGCCACCTGAGCTCCGCTTCGACCTCGCCGTGAGCTCCTCTGCCAAACCCCTCTCTCCCCGCCGTCTATTTCCTCCTCTAGCCTCACTAACCACCGCGGCCAAAGCTCGCCGCCACGGCCACAGCTGCCGCCACCCACGCCCGAGCTTTGCCCCGTGCTCAGCACTCTCCCAGGAGCCGGGCGCGCCCACCCGTTCGACCTGCTGTGCCCCCTAGCGCCAACCCCGACCTCGCCCGAACTCCGGCCACCGCAAAAGTTGCCGCCGCCGTCGATTTAGTCAACCCCGGCGCGAGGTGTTGCCACCGCTGGATGCGCGAGTCTCCCAGCTCGCCGTAGCCACAAACCACGAGCGAAACGATGCTCTGTAGCTCCGTCCCGAGCATCTCCGGCGAGCCACCGCCGTGCTTTTGGTCGCCGGCGTCGACCGCTGACGTGGTCGCTTAATTAAGACTAATCACCACTAATCCCTCCCTAACAGACGCTGACAGACGGGCCCCACCCGTTAGTTAACCACATGGTTATACCCTGTTTAATTTAAGCTAATGATCATGGCCCCACCGGTCAGTTTGACCTGGCCACGTCACACGTTGACCGACCCCACCCGTCAGTGTTGACTTTGCTGACACGGCAGTTGACCGGTCCCACATGTCATCCACCCAAACCAGCCCTGTTACACTGACCCGTGGGTCCCAGCCGTCAGGTTTGACTCTGGGCGACCGTGTTGACCAGCTGACGTCACAGTGACGTAATGTTGACGCAATAATTCATTTTCTGGAATTTGTTAATTCTAAATAATTCAGAAAATTCCAGAAAATGCCCAAAACTTCTAAAAATCATAGAAAATCAACCGTAACTCTAAATGAAATAAATTATATATGAAAAATTATCAGAAAAATTCAAGGAATCTGTTTATGGCATTTTCATGCATGTTAGAACAACTTATGGCTGCTGATTAGGCCAATTCATATAAATGGAATTTAAACTCTCACATATGGAGTTTGAATTTGAACCTAGGGTTCAAACCAACTCCATTTAACATGTTGCTAGTTGCATTAGCTCAAACCATAGCATATTGCCATGTCATGATCATGCATCATATTGAGCATTGCATTGATTGTGTCCTTTCTCTGTTGCCGGTATTTGTCCCCTCTCGATAGACGTTGTACCGACGATGTGATCGTTGACACTGATGAAGACCCAATGATATCTTCAGAAGTGCCAGGCAAGCACAACCCCCTTGTTCATTCCGATACAAGCCCACTCTCTCGCTCCTGCTCTCTTTTACTGCATTAGGACAACAACGATTCAACTGTACATGCTGCGGTAGTTGAACCCCTTCCTTTGCATGACCTGTCATTGCCACAGTAAATAGATGAAACCCACTAGCATGAGTAGGAGTTGTTTGAGCCCTGATGTGCCTACTCATTAATGCTTGTTTGTCATGCCTGCTACTGCTTAGAGTTGAGTCAGGTCTGATTCATCGGGGATGAATGGAGGTGATGTAACATGTCCTACTATTGAGAGCTAAGTGTGTGAACACGATTTGGTAAAGGTAGCGGTGAGAGGCCATGTAGGAGTACATGGTGGGTTGTTCATTGAAGCCGTCCTCAGGAACTGAGTTCTGTGTTTGTGATCCATGAAACATTACTACCACGCATTGGGCCCGAAACCAATGGACCCTCTCGGCTTCTGTCCCTTGTCCTCTGTCCAGGAGTTGCAACTAGTTTCTGGTGTTTATAGGATATGTGTTGGCGGCTGTGCGTAGCGCTGACCCTAGGGGTGGGCTATGATGCGGTAGATACACCGTGGCACGGTGTACCGGGCGCCCGTTTGGTGTCTCGGAACCCTGTACACATCGTTCGGGGCCGTATGTGGAAACCTCGGCCGGACTCCCTGCGGATGGAACCTGGATAGGCGATAAACCTGGACTAGAGACTTGAGTGTTAGGTAGGCCGTGGCCGACACCCTCGTTGGGCTTCCGCTTGAAGGTTGCCGAGTACATGTCGTGTAAACGACGGTAAGTGGTGAGAGCGTGTGAAGAAGTACACCCCTGCAGGGTTAACATCATCTATTCGAATAGCCGTGTTCGCGTAAAGGACTTGGTTGCCTATATAGTTCATAGACAAGTGAAAGTGGATACTCTAAAATGCGCAAGATAAGCGTGAGTGCTATGGATGGCGTTCTCGTAGGGAGACGGGAGCGGATCCATAGTGGTGTATTGATGTGAATATGTGGACTCGTGTGCGCCACCTCAAAAGAGTTGCTTGCAGTCGTAGTTCGATAGCACCGAGTCAAAGCTGGCTTGCTGCAGTTAAACTCCACCACCCCCCTTTCGTTGATACCGATGCATATGTAGCTAGTTCTGATGTAAGTCTTGCTGAGTACTCTTGTACTCACGTTTGCTTAATTTATGTTTTGCAGAGAGATTTCAGTCTCGCTAGTAGTTCCGCGTGGACTTCGACGTTAGCTTGATGCCTCATCTATGATCTTGTGCCCTTGGCAGGATCTGGTAGATAGTCGGGCTTCTCAGCCTTCTTCATTTGTAGTTGTCTGTACTCAGACAAGTTAAGCTTCCGCATGTGCTTGTTGCTTGTATGTTCTGTGTGTTGGGTCATAAGACCCATGTTTGTAATATCTCGCTCCTCGGAGCCTAATGAATAAATACTTGAGTTGTAGAGTTATGTTGTGATGCCATGTTGTATTTACACATATCGAGCATATTGTGTGTATGATTGAAATGCTTGGTATGTGTGGGATCCGACAATCTAGTTGTTTATCCTTGGCAGTCTCTCTTATGGGGAAATGTAGTCTAGTGCTTCCATGAGCCATAGTAGTCCGCTATAGCCCGGTTCACCGGAGTCCTGCTAGCCCAGCACTACTGTTCAGGACACTTGACTGGCCGGCATGTGTTTCACTTCGTTCCTATGTCTGTCCCTTCGGGGAAATGTCACGCGGTGACTTCCGGAGTCCTGCCTAGCCTGCTACAGCCCGGGTTCCCCGGAGTCCTGTTAGCCCAGTGCTACAGCCCGGAATCACTCGTTGATGACCGACATGCTCGATGTGATTCATGTATGCCTGTCTCCATAGGTCTGTGCCGCTTTGGGTTCACAACTAGCCATGTCGGCCTGGGTTCTCTGTCATATGGATGCTAGCGACACTATCATATATGTGAGCCAAAAGGCGCAAACGGTTCCGGGCCATGGTAAGGCGACACCCGTGGGATACCGTGCGTGAGGCCGCAAAGTGATATGAGGTGTTACCGGCTAGATCGATGTGACTCGGAATCGGGGTCCTGACAGCGTTGGTATTAGAGCCTGACTGCCTGTAGGATTAGCAAGCCAAACTGGTCGAAGTCGAGTCTAGAAATGCTTTAGTTATGTAAGGGAATTGATTGTGGAAGGGAACGTAAGGCTCTTTTTACTCCTTATACCTCATGGCCTTCTGATCTGAGTCAACCTCTTCTCTTCTACGGGGATTAAGAACTAGGCCTTCTCATCTATCTATCAGGATGACGTGTTACTGAACCGTAGTTGCCTAGGATTGTTGAGTTCAAGCCTCAGTTCAGTTCCTACTACTTCCATATATTCATAACTAGCCTCAGAACCTTGATATTGTGATGTTGAGTGGTTATGCCACCATTTTTTTTGCAGGATGTCTCAAATCTGTTCGAGCATTTACAGCCGTTATGCTGTCCGAGTCATCCCAGGTTTCTAAATAGTCTGATGCATTTGTAAATTCCTTCTTTCCGTTCCCGACGTCCCTTTGGGCCAGTTCAACCACACTAATTGGTGAGTTGAGGTACTTTATTGCCTCGACATATATGTTGGGGACATTATTATGACCCTAGGTGTCTTAGGGAGTCACCTAGTAATCTATCCATGTTTTGTGTCCCCAGTGTGATGAATCTGGCCACCATTCTCGAAAGCATTCCGTGATGCCATTAGTAGTAGGTATTCTACTCCTGGGTTTTCGAACCCGTGATTCACCCTACTTCGTGTTGATAGTGTTGCTCGTACCTTTAGAATATTAGTAACCTTGCGATAGTCCTCGAGGTCTGTGGTATTTCTTTCTTCCAAATACCACGAACCACTAATGGCAGAAGTTTGTTGGATCAAAGATCACAACAAGAGTGCTCTTAATGAGTTCTTGATTCATATTGTGACTCTGCCAGTTCTATCATTCTGCATGGGTTATCCGGAAGAAATATGTTGAACTCGTTCGACATGCTAATCTATGCATCCACAACTTAGAAAATTATATGTTCCCTGAGTTGTTCCCTTCAGTTGTATTCCGACCATCCTCTATCAGTTGATAGCCAAGGGTATGTGTGCATTCGTGTTATCAATGCTTATTATTCTTGTGGTCTATCAAGCCATTCTATTCTGGAATGACTAGGAGAAACAAACTCCAGTACCTCATCCATATCCAGGATTGGGTCAAAGCAATTGTATTCCGCAGATCAAAATGCCATCCAGCTTTTGCTTTGCTCTACCTTGGAGTGTTACCATCTTTATGTCAGGAGTGTCATGAGAATTGCACCACCTCTTATGAATTCTTGACGCAGTAATACTTCTTGCCATCATTGTTCATTCCTAAGTTCCATGTTATTATAACCGGAATGCCGACAAGTGAACCGTGGTGTGTGAAAGCAATATTCCTAGCAACTCCGTTGCTTGGTAGTTAATGGACAATACTCTCATTCTTAGTGTGCTGGTAATTAAATCACCATCCTAAGATTGACCGTGCTACCTAGTCCATATTTCTGGGTGCACTCATCGACCAATGAGTTAGGACTGTGAATCCCTCGCTCCTTGATCATATCGTCTTGCCCTGAAAAGCAAGATTGTTCTCGAGCTTAATAACATATCGGTGGTTCGTGATTTTCCGAATATTTTCTCGGAAGTGTTACCAGGTTGTCACCTGACCGTTATGTTGAGTTCGTGAACAAGTTGGTTTTCCGATAAACCACTTTTCCCCAAGAACCTGTGTTGGATACCCCTGAGCTAGTTGGTTAAGCTTAACAACAACTTGGAGAGTTGGAAGATAAAAGCTTGACCTACCACGCTCATCCCTAAGGGATATCCTTGTGTGTGCGTGTGTGTGTGTTGAAGAAAGATGATATCTTCATCGACTGATCCCCATGATCAGTTGTTGGATCTATTATCTTGTCCAAACCTTGATTTGAGTGTGGGCTATCGTCAAATCAAATCAGAACCAACGATGTTCGTAATGTTGTCTTACTTGCGGTTGTCCCTTGAGCATACACCATTATATCTTTGGTCTGACCAATACTATCACATTGTTCACATAGTGGTGGAAGTCCAGTGATATGGAGATTCCGATGAGTTGCTGTTAAGCCCATCAGCAGCATTTTGTCTCCCCCATGATTCACGTTGAACATTACACTAGTGTTGGAAACTTTATAAGCATTGCCCTCATGTCCCGATCATGAAGCATATGTCCGGTTGAAAGGTGTGACTTCCTCTAATTCATGTGCATCTGATGTAAGTTGCCGCCGTGAATTCGATAAAGTTTGTTTTGCTTCCTCTGGAATCATCCCAAGTCAGTCATGCATGTGCGAAGTATTCTATGGTCTGATAGACTGATCATCTACATTCTATACGTATCCCTAGCACACCAAGCCACTGATTGATTTGTTCAAGGAGAAGAAGTTTCTTCTTAAGAGTTAGACCTACGCAAGGACTTCGATATCCTTGTTGATGGTTCCCCCTGAACTCGGTAGTGTTTCATTTTAAGACTACCAGGTGACCATGCTTGTCTAGGACAACGTGTTCACATGCTTGTAGCAGAACCGGCTCATGTTTTGGAGCTTACTACCGTAGTTCATTCCCCCGAGAATCTCGCAACGTCGTCTCGTCGATTTGTGTTGCAAACCTTCATTTTCATTTCTAGACTCGATGAGTCTGGAATATCCTGACACCAACCAGATCTGAATCTCAGGCAGATATGATGTTTGGAGCATTTTCCAAGAACTATAATATTGGTCTCTCGATAACCGGTAAAGTGGATGTCGTGGCCAACACACCTAGCCGGAAGGCCTATTATTGTAGTATCTTGATTGAGGAAGTTGGTCACCTACCCATAAGGATTTCGTAGGATTTACTCCAGAAGTTGTTCCTTATGGATCTATTGTATTCTGAAGTCCGACCACTACTTGGTGGCTATGCCGATGCTTTAAAGCATGACCGTGGTAACCAGTACATCAAGGAGAACATTAGAAGCGGAGAGCTAAATGTCTCTCGGTCGATCATCCAGATTTCTTTCCCTTGGCCTCACCAAGGTGAAATATGAGAAAGTGTTATCTTCCTTTGCACCCGCATTGTCCATCACTATTCATCATGGTAGTAAGATGTGTTCCCAGGATCCTCGGCACGGATGTTGGTAAGACCTTGATGAGTATGGGAATGCTCAAGTTCTTGAGAGCACGCTCAGGCACTAGGTTCTGATGTTGTCGTTAACTGGAATGTGCCTCCGTTCCCTCAGTTGTTCGATAACCATCCAATTGGTGGAATCACCTTTGCCGTTGAACCTTCTCCCCAGTTACTAGAATCATTCCCAACATTTGCATTTTGTTCCCAGCTTACACCTCAGTAGCTGTTGTTCAGGATCATCCTCAAAAGTGGACTTACCATGGGTCTCATCTATTTCCGATGATAAGCAAAAATCATCCATTGCGTTGTCTTCGACAAGGTAGTCCACATCATCCATTCTAGTCCGAGTATGTCATTCTTTCAAACCCCTTCAAAAGATCGATTGTGATTGCCCTAGGCTGGTATAAAGAGTTTCAATGATCTATGGGTCAAAAGTAATTCTTTTTGCCACTTAAGGGAATAGCTCTACGAGTCACCTTCACTAAGGTGCCTCGTTATGGTTTTATGGGCAACATAACTTCTCGCTACTTTGAAACCCCCTCACCATATATTTAGGCGTGGAATTGTTGCCCACCAAATCAAACCCCGTCGTTGTTCTTCCATCCCTCTCGATGTGTTTTGTGTCTCAACTCGAGATGTTTCAACATCTCGTTCCGCGAGTCGGGATTGTATAGTTCGATCTTTGAGAAGATCAATCCTAGTAGAGTTTCTTTCCGCCGTCACCGCATGGATGAAGATCTCAAAAGCGAGGATGTCAAGATCAACGTATGCAACGAATCAACCACCTTATGAGGTGCAACCTGGATCGTGAAGATTATGACAGCTTGTGTTTCCCCCTTCACCTTACCCTACGCTTGAATCTCGGGTCGAGATTCTTGTTTAGTGGGGGTGAGTTGTCACAGCCCTAGAATTTGCTTGTAGCTATTTACCTGAGTGAGCATCATGCATCATGTCTAAATTCTGAAAGTTGAATTGAGGTTAGTTGAAACCCTCATAAATCACTTCAAAAATAATCAACATTAAAATCTTTTCAAAGAAGTCCAAGAAAATGTTCCTCTTAGTCTCTGAAAATATTGGCAAGAGGTAAAACTCAAAACAATATTTTTGGAATCTCAGAGATATTTATTTTGGGCCTTTGAATTAATTCAATAACTACTTGCATTGGATATATATTTTTTTATATAAATAATACATGTCCAATAATTCTGGAACATTTTATGTGGTTTGGGATATTTTAGTTCTAGTCACATATTTATTTTCAGGATTTTATAAAATGATTTAGTATTTTAATTAAATCAAAACAAATGTCAGAAAATAGAAAACAGAACTAAAATAAAAGAGAGAGAGAGAAGGACTACATGGCCCACCTACCTGAAGCCGGCCCAGCTCGCTGGCCTAGCCCACCAGGGGCAGAGCCGTCTTCAACCTCTGCCTACTGGCAGAGGCATGGCAACGCGCCCGTGCCCGAGCCTCCACCTCCTGCTTGGCTGCCTCCTCCTCCCCTGGACGTCTCTCGCAGCGCCACGCGACCCTCCCCGGATCTCTCTCACTCTCTCCCGTCCCCATCCCCTCCCCTAGTTTTCCCTCTCTCTCACGCCCGAGAACGCCTTCGTCGCCGCCGACGTGCACCACCGCAGCCACCGCCTCCCCCTCGCCTCCCTGACTGGCTCAGAGGCTCCGCCTCGACCCCCTCTTTCTTCCACCCCGAGCCACGTCACCGCGGGAGCCCCACATCGCCGCCACGAGTCGTCTTCCCCGAGCACGGCCGCCGGACTCCATCGACGAATTCGTCGCCTTCCGGTCGTCCCCGAGCCAGCTGAGCTCCGCTTCGACCTCGCCGTGAGCTCCTCTACCAAACCCCTCTCTCCCCGCCGTCTATTTCCTCCTCTAGCCTCACTAACCACCGCGGCCGAAGCTCGCCGCCGCCGTACCTCATCGCCGCCACGGCCACAGCTGCCGGCACCCACGCCCGAGCTTTGCCCCGTGCTCAGCACTCTCCCAGGAGCCGGGCGTGCCCACCCGTTCGACCTGCTGTGCCCCCTAGCGCCAACCCCGACCTCGCCCGAACTCCGGCCACCGCAAAAGTTGCCGCCGCCGTCGATTTAGTCAACCCCGGCGCGAGGTGTTGCCACCGCTGGATGCGCGAGTCTCCCAGCTCGCCGTAGCCACAAACCACGAGCGAAACGATGCTCTGTAGCTCCGTCCCGAGCATCTCCGGCGATCCACCGCCGTGCTTTTGGTCACCGGCGTCGACCGCTGACGTGGTCGCTTAATTAAGACTAATCACCACTAATCCCTCCCTAACAGACGCTGACAGACGGGCCCCACCCGTTAGTTAACCACAGGGTTATACCCTGTTTAATTTAAGCTAATGACCGTGGCCCCACCGGTCAGTTTGACCTGGCCACGTCACACGTTGACCGACCCCACCCGTCAGTGTTGACTTTGCTGACGCTGCAGTTGACCGGTCCCACATGTCATCCACCCAAACCAGCCCTGTTACACTGACCCGTGGGTCCCAGCCGTCAGGTTTGACTCTGGGCGACCGTGTTGACCAGCTGACATCATAGTGACGTAATGTTGACGCAATAATTCATTTTCTGGAATTAGTTAATTCTAAATAATTCAGAAAATTCCAGAAAATGCCCAAAACTTCTAAAAATCATAGAAAATCAACCGTAACTCCAAATGAAATAAATTATATATGAAAAATTATCAGAAAAATTCAAGGAACCTGTTTATGGCATTTTCATGCATGTTAGAACAACTTATGGCTGCTGATTAGGCCAATTCATATAAATGGAATTTAAACTCTCACGTATGGAGTTTGAATTTGAACCTAGGGTTCAAACCAACTCCATTTAACATGTTGCTAGTTGCATTAGCTCAAACCATAGCATATTGCCATGTCATGATCATGCATCATATTGAGCATTGCATTGATTGTGTCCTTTCTCTGTTGCCGGTATTTGTCCCCTCTCGATAGACGTTGTACCGACGATGTGATCGTTGACACTGATGAAGACCCAATGATATCTTCAGAAGTGCCAGGCAAGCACAACCCCCTTGTTCATTCCGATACAAGCCCACTCTCTCGCTCCTGCTCTCTTTTACTGCATTAGGACAACAACGATTCAACTGTACATGCTGCGGTAGTTGAACCCCTTCCTTTGCATGACCTGTCATTGCCACAGTAAATAGATGAAACCCACTAGTATGAGTAGGAGTTGTTTGAGCCCTAATGTGCCTACTCATTCATGCTTGTTTGTCATGCCTGCTACTGCTTAGAGTTGAGTCAGGTCTGGTTCATCGGGGATGAATCGGAGGTGTGTAAACATGTCCTACTGTTGAGAGCTAAGTGTGTGAACATGATTTGGAAAAGGTAGCGGTGAGAGGCCATGTAGGAGTACATGGTGGGTTGTCTCATTGAAACCGTCCTCAGGAACCGAGTTCTGTGTTTGTGATCCATGAAACAGTTACTACCACGCATTGGGCCCGAAACCAATGGACCCTCTCGACTTCTTGATCACCCTTGTCCTCTGTCCAGGAGTTGCAACTAGTTTCTGGTGTTTATAGGATATGTGTTGGCGGCTGTGCGTAGCGCTGACTCTAGTGGTGGGCTATGATGCGGTAGATACACCATGGCACGGTGTACCGGGCGCCCATTTGGTGTCTCGGGAACCCTGTTCACATCGTTCGGGGCCGTATGTGGAAACCTCGCCCGGACTCCCTGCGGATGGAACCTGGATAGGCGATAAACCTGGACTAGAGACTTGAGTGTTTAGGTAGGCCGTGGCCGACACCCTCGTTGGGCTTTCGCTTGAAGGTTGCCGAGTACATGTCGTGTAAACGGCGGTAAGTGGTGAGAGCGTGTGTGAAGAAGTACACCCCTGCAGGGTTAACATCATCTATTCGAATAGCCGTGTCCGCGGTAAAGGACTTCTGGGTTGCCTATAACAGTTCATAGACAAGTGAAAGTGGATACTCTAAAACTCGCAAGATAAGTGTGAGTGCTATGGATGGCCTTCTCGTAGGGAGACGGGAGTGGTTCCATAGTGGTGTATTGGATGGTGAATATGTGGACTCGTGTGCGCCACCTCAAAAGAGTTGCTTGCAGTCGTAGTTCAGATAGCCACCGAGTCAAAGCTGGCTTGCTGCAGTTAAACTCCACCACCCCCCCTTTCGTTGATACTGATGCATATGTAGCTAGTTCTGATGTAAGTCTTGCTGAGTACTCTTGTACTCACGTTTGCTTAATTTATGTTTTGCGGAGAGATTTCAGTCTCGCTAGTAGTTCCGCGTGGACTTCGACGTTAGCTTGATGCCTCATCTACGATCTTGTGCCCTTGGCAGGATCTGGTAGATAGTCGGGCTTCTCAGCCTTCTTCATTTGTAGTTGTCTGTACTCAGACAAGTTAAGCTTCCGCATGTGCTTGTTGCTTGTATGTTCTGTGTGTTGGGTCATAAGACCCATGTTTGTAATATCTCGCTCCTCGGAGCCTAATGAATAAATACTTGAGTTGTAGAGTTATGTTGTGATGCCATGTTGTATTTACACATATCGAGCATATTGTGTGTATGATTGAAATGCTTGGTATGTGTGGGATCCGACAATCTAGTTGTTTATCCTTGGCAGTCTCTCTTATGGGGAAATGTAGTCTAGTGCTTCCATGAGCCATAGTAGTCCGCTACAGCCCGGTTCACCGGAGTCCTGCTAGCCCAGCACTACTGTTCAGGACACTTGACTGGCCGGCATGTGTTTCACTTCGTTCCTATGTCTGTCCCTTCGGGGAAATGTCACGCGGTGACTTCCGGAGTCCTGCCTAGCCTGCTACAGCCCGGGTTCCCCGGAGTCCTGTTAGCCCAGTGCTACAGCCCGGAATCACTCGTTGATGACCGACATGCTCGATGTGATTCATGTATGCCTGTCTCCATAGATCTGTGCCGCTTTGGGTTCACAATTAGCCATGTCGGCCCGGGTTCTCTGTCATATGGATGCTAGCGACACTATCATATACGTGAGCCAAAAGGTGCAAACGGTTCCGGGCCATGGTAAGGCGACACCCGTGGGATACCGTGCGTGAGACCGCAAAGTGATATGAGGTGTTACCGGCTAGATCGATGTGACTCGGAATCGGGGTCCTGACAGCTTTGCATCTTTTGGTATCAATATTATTAATATGTGTATCACTATGATCGAGATTCAATAAACCATTTATATTAAGTGTATGACCATAGAAGGTTTTATTCATGTAAACAGAACAACAATTATTCTTTGACTTAAATGAATAACCGTACTGCAATAAACATGATCCAATCATATTCATGCTCAACGCAAATACCAAATAACATTTATTTTAGGTTCAACACTAATCCTGAAGGTAAGAGGAGTGTGCGATAGTGATCTTATCAACCTTGAAATCATTTCCAATACACATCGTCACCTCGTCCTTAACTAGTCTCTGTTTATCTTGTAACTCCTGTTTTTGTGTTACTACTCTTAGCAACTGAACCAGTATCAAATACCGAGGGGTTGCTATAAACACTAGTAAAGTACACATCAATAACATGTATATTAAATATACCTTTGTTCCCTTTGCCATCCTTCTTATCCGCCAAGTATCTAGGGCAGTTCCACTTCAAGTGACGATTTTCTTTGCACTAGAAGCATTCAGTTTCAGGCTTGGGTCTAGCTTTGGGCTTCTTCATGGGAGTGGAAACTTGCTTGCCATTTTTCTTGAAGTTCTCTTTCTTTTCCTTTGCCCCTTTACTTGAAACTAGTGGTCTTGTCAACCATCAACACTTGATACTTTTTTTTGATTTCTACCTTTGCCGATTTCAGCATCACGAAGAGCTCGGAAATTGTTTTCGTCATCCCTTGCATATTATAGTTCATCACGAAGTTCTAGTTGCTTGATGATAGTGACTAGAGAATACTATCAATCACTATATTATCTGGAAGATTAACTCCACTTGATTCAAGCGATTGTAGTTCCCAGACATTCTGAGCACATACTCACTAGCTTAGCTATTCTCCTCCATCTTGTAGGCAAAGTACTGTCAGAGGTCTCATACCTCTCGACAGGGGCATGAGTCTGAAATACTAATTTCAACTCTTGGAACATCTCATATGCTCCATCGCGTTCAAAACGTTTTTGAAGTCACGATTCTAAGCCGTAAAGCATGGTGCACTAAACTATCAAGTATTCATCATACCAAGCTTGCAAAACGTTCATAACGTCCGCATCTGCTCAACAGGTTCATCACCTAGTGGTGCATCAAGGACATAATTCTTCTGTGCAGCAATGATGAGGATAATCCTCAGATCACGGACCTAGTCCGCATTATTGCTACTAACACCTTTCAACTTAGTTTTCTCTAGGAACATATCAAAAATAAAATAGAGGAGCTATACGCGAACTATTGATCTACAACATAGATTGCAAATACTATCAGGACTAAGTTCATGATAAATTAAAGTTCAATTAATCAAATTACTTAAGAAATCCCACTTAGATAGACATCCCTCTAGTCATCTAAATGATCACGTGATCCATAGCAACTAAATCATGTCCGACAATCACGTGAGATGGAGTAGTTTTCAATGATGAACATCTCTATGTGGATAAGCTAGACGTCGCTGCCAATTTGACCGCTCTATTAGATGAGATTGGGTCCAACAAGGGGATGGTGATGCAGGCATAATTCAAGCTCAGCATAAACGCGTATTTGCCAGACTTGGTCCACTCCCCGGTCCATTCGCTTGCAGACATCATAGCTTTCAACAAGGCACATCCTATAGAGGCAAGTGTAGCAACTGAATCCACATTTCATCTCTTCGCTTCTTGTTATTTGTTCAAAGTTCAAACAATATATATCCAGGTATTAAAGTAATTTTATCAAAGTTTTTATAGATCAGTGATCACTCTTAAAAACGGTAGAATCAACACGGCAGTGAATGGAACTTGCTCTTTATGCACGCTCTTAAAAAATTTCTTTACCCTTAACTTTAATGCAAAGGCAGAGCTCCTGCCAATTTGGCTCAAAAAAAATTTATTTACATGTTGGTGCAGGAGAGGCTAAAAGATTTCGGACAACCCGACCTTATCGCGGCCCAAAACACAAACGGCATTGGCACGGTGGAGAGAGTCGCGATCTGGTGGCTGAATGAACTAAACGTAGAAGGGATGGACATGCTGATGAAGGAGCACCAGCTGGACGCAATTGTGGCGCCTAACAGCGATATATCTAGCATTCTCGCCATTGGCCACTCTGGCATCGTTGTGCCGGAAGGTTACTATGAGAAGGAGGTCCCCTTCGGGATATGTTTTGGTGGGCTGCAGGGGTACGAGCCAAGGCTGATCGAGATGCCTATGCTTTTGAGCAGGCTACCAAAGTTAGGAGGCCACCCATGTTCAAGCCCTAGCTAAATATAACTTTTTGAGTAGCGACAGTGTAACAAACTCTATGGCCCAAAAATAGGCTCTAGTTACATTTTTCTCTTTACATGTCACAGAACAAAAACCTGGAAGTATTACTTATTGGGTCAGCAAGTAACTCTGAATAAACTAGCAATGTGGCAGTAAAGGTGAAGCAACAGGCACCATCTACAGGTAACCAACGGAGTACTCCAGCCAATGTTACAGCAAAAGAAAACACACCCATCTCCTCCTTACGCTTAATTTAATTAATGTATGAAAATACCATATGACAATGTTCTACGGTTTCAGGCTTAAAAAAAGCAGGGTCGGTGGTGAACACGCAAACTATACATAACCGTCGGCCCCAACAGGCGCTTGCAGATTACCAGAAGCAGGGCGTTACCTATGCATGGTAACAAGATGCTCAGCTGGTGAGTGAAGCGATTGACGGCCACTTGTCGCTCGTTGTGAACCCTGTCATGGTATAATGCACCTTGGACGATTGGTGTCAACGCCCATCCTCCAACATCTCAGGTTCCTAATTACGGAAGAGAACACAAAAGGAGCAGTGAGCACCCTTCATCAGTGCACGGACATGATTGAATTAGATTAATCTGAACAAAGTTCAATTAGTTTGTAGTGTACCAGATCGGAATAGTAGCATGCTGATGGCACGTTCCTCGCATGTGGAGAGTCCGGTGAGTCGTCGACTTTTTCAAGGAAGGGCTACAAACCAGACTTGTCAACTGAATCTGGCTCATCGCTGCAGATCAACTCGCACGCTATCTCGAGGTTGGCAACAATGCCTGATATGGCGGGCCGGTCGTTCCCGGCAAACTTCACGCAGCATCTTGCAATCTACGCCACATGTTTCGATGTGTGCAGCTGCGATGGCGTTGGCTCCGGTACAGGTCATCTATCCAGCATCTCCTCAGTAATACCGGCCTCAACGATGGGGAGTGCAAAGGATGCCAGATCTATATTTATCTCCTCCTCTGCTTGGTAAAACGCCTTTTTCCTTGTCAGAACCCCAAGCATAACCACGCCGAGGCTATACACGTCGCTCGCCAGAGTCAGATGACCTGTATGGAGGTACTCAAGATCGATGTATCCAAGTGTGCCTCTAACGGTGATATCCAACCACGGCACCTCACTCGCCCTGTCCCAGGCGAGCGACAAGCCAAAGTCTGACACACGTGGTACCCACTTGCCATCGAAAAGGATGTTACTCGGCTTGATGTCCCGATGAATGATCGGCGGGTTGGCATGACAATGCAGGTGCTCGATGGCGCGTGACACGTCGAGGAGCACATCAATGCGCATCTTCCAGGACACCGTCACCGGCGACAACGTGGAGCAGCCCTGATCAGCGTGCAGGTGGTCGAAGAGTGTGCCATTCTCCATGTACTCGTAGACGACCGACCTCTGTGGCTCTTCCGGCTCCTTTGTCCGTCTTGTTAGCAGGCCCTTTTTCTCTTTTGCCGGGTTGTTGGTAGGCGCTTTTCCTTGCTCACGGTCACACACGATCCAAGCAGGTGGACGATGTGTTTGTGTTGGGGCCGTGGTAGGGTGTGGAGCTCCATGCTGAATACCTTTATGCAGTACTCGTCATTATTGATCCGCTTGATGGCCACCCCTCGCCCATCGTGAAGCCTGCCTTTGTACACCTTACCAGAAGAACCTTAACCAATCACGGTGTCAAGGGCGAAGTTATTGGTGGCAGCCACAATCTCCACGAACGTAAACTCCTTGGTTCCGAATAAGGCTATTCCTAACTGATTGCGCGCGCAGCACGAATCAGTGTCGTTGCTCCTCATGTGGGTCAGCATGAGCGTGCCCCACATGGCCCCATCCGAATATAGCGTGCAGTTTTCCCAGCCGCATATGGAATGAATACAGTCCCATCGTATCTGCCGATCTACTACTACCTATGCACGCACTGTACTCGCCTATGGGGCGATGTGCTCATCCCCCGTGACCCAGCTGCCCCATCCGCCCGAACGGGACACCATTCGAAATGTGAATCCCCTTCGGCAGACGCAGCCTCGTCGCCGGGAACCAGATCGACCTTCCATCCATATCGACGCCTCGGTCTACAGATTTCTTCTCGATTTGCCCAATGGATCTTGGTGCGGAGTCATTCACGGATCTCCGGTTCAGGTTTCTCCTCTCATAAGCTCCTCTGTTTCTTGCATCGTCTTCTTCCGTCAAATCCTTCAATCTTCATCTTGCCGTGTCCATGTGCAGCTTCTGTTCCCAGCCGAGGGCGTCCCAGATCTGGGATTGCTAGAGAAGGAGTACGACGTGCTAGAGGAGGAGGAGGGCGACAATTGCGTTCCTCTGAATTTACAGAAGGATTCGCCTTCCTCAAGCCAAGATGGAGAGAAAGATGGTGTTACGGATTCTGGATCTCAAGTTCCTGAGGCCACGCAAGATTTTTCTGGCATCCCGGATATTGACAACATCGATAGCCACCGAGAGAGCGCTCATCTGAATCGCAACACACTCCAGATCTGTGGCCTAAAAGGTACTATATCCGTCGCACTCCTGGTTGTCCTCGTCGATGCATTCCATTCTCACACGAAGGACTTTACTGAAGTTTTGGATTTTGCATGAATTAACCCTGTTTAAGTTTGATCAAGCCTATTAAAATATTATTAACATCTGAAACACCAAATTAGCATCATGGAATTCTTTTGTTATTTCTTCTCAGCTCAAAAAAGACAACCGGTGACAACGGCGTTTGATGTCGGCGGTGGCCTGGGGTGACGTGCAACGGCTGTCTGGGAGACAGTCGGAGCTGCACTGGTAGAAGAACTTATGAGTGCGGAATATCATTTAGCCAGACGGATTTATTGAACCTTTTTTTTGCGAGGGGATTTACTGAACCTTGTGGATAGAAAAATATTTCCCAACACTGTCAGACGGAATCAAAATATATTTCTGAATAAAATATACGAGTGTCACTGGATAAAATATTCCTACGTGCTCCATGTCACCGGATAAAATATAAGAACAATACTTTGTTTTTTGAGGAAACAATACTTTGTTTTATTCTACCGACGAAGAACATTTTCCATCTCTTGCAAAAGAAAAAAGAAGAACGTTTTCCATCGAGGTGTCGGACTTTGCTTTGCCACCTATGAAGAACTTGTTGATGGCTGTTGTTTTTTGTTTGGCGTTATATTGTCACATGTCTCACCATTCGTAAGAGAGAAGGTTCAAATTTTGAATCTCATCGGTAGAAAAATCTTGCTCTCTCTCCACTTCTATGACCCTGAGGACCTAACCCATAGCGGCGCCTCACCTCTGACACAACTATCGTGTAGCTTTGTGGGACTATGGACCCACCTGCCGTCCAATCTCGAGAGGAATACGGCTTGATATACCAGCTGTTAAAATAGGAAGATGCCTCCTACACAGATGGAAAAGGACTGGGACCTGACCAACCTGTCAGCCTGTTGATTTCACATGAAGCTGGATGTGCGGACGAGATACGCGTTGTGCGCGCAATGGGTTAGGAAAAATCCACGTCCCCTTGGTTCCATGCAGTAGTACCTCTTGGGAAGCGGATTTTTCCTAACTATTTGCGCCCTCAACATATATCTAGTCCACCCATCGATAATATTTCTAACAGTGTCATAAAGTTTTCATCAAAGTCCAGACAAGCTGTTTATAAAGTTATCGGTTTCAAATACATTTTATAGCAAAGTTCTTTAATATTTCTAACAAAGTGCAGAAACACTATTTATAAAGTTCTTCACTCCTGATCTTGTTTATTTATCACTTTGAAAATGCAAAGTTCTTCACTATGCCCAGCAAAGTTCCTCACTGAAAACACTTATAATCTTCAAAAAGACCATATTTCAAAAACAATTTTTTGATTAAACTGTTAAAAGACAACTAAAAGTAATCAAGTTTTTGAAGAGAGGAAAGACGACCTAGACATGCATGTGCACTGTAGCCATGCATGTGTCTGTCCATGGGAAAGAAAAGAGAGGGAGAGGGGCATGCACATGCAAAGGGCCTGGATCCATATGTTGGAGCAGTGGCTGTGATTAGCGTTGCGCGTGCAACCACTTAGAGGGTGTTTGTTTTCAGGGACTTATTGGTTTAGGGACTTAAAAAAGTCCCTATAAGTCTCATCTAAACCAAACAGGAGGGACTGATAGGGACTTAAAGTGGGCAGTTGGGACTTATGAAATAAGACTCTCAAGGAGGGACTTATAGGGACTTATAGTTGTAACATGGTCTTTTAGTCCATGTTAAGTCCCAGAAATCAAATAGGTAGTGACTTCTTAGGGACTTGGGACTTATAAGTTGGGACTAAAAAAAGTCCTAGGACTTATGAACCAAACACGGCCTTAGGAAAGGCCTTATTCGAAGTCAATGTGCTCAGCTCAGCTGAAGCTAGCTGCTCACTCAACTAATTTTCTGTACGTCCTTCGATTTCTCCTTTCCCTTTGAGCTCTCACTTTGTATCGTGCGATGGACTCCAATTGGCAAATCATACAAGCAAGCAAGCAAGCACACAGGATGTTGGTGTAAAATACAAAGGCAGCTGGTTAACACAAGTTTCCTTCGAAGAACGTCACGAGCGACGTACAACCGGCTATTTTATCTTGTCTTTGTTTGCCTATTGTATGTCCTATTTTTGCCCGCTGTGGTCCAATAAAAATAGGTGTTTAGACATTATATGTCCTATTTTTGCCCGTTGTGGCTATTTGTTTTTTTATCTTGTCTTTGTTTGTCTATTTGAGTTGTGTTTAGCACTTTGATACTTTATCTGTCTTAATTAATAAATGGCTATGTGCACCGCTTGATGTCAGAGAGGCCGGGATAATCCTCCTTTTCAAAAAAAATCGTCTATGGTTCATTCAAATGGTCAAAGAAAATATGGGATGATCTACGTCAATCTAATGGTCTTGCTTCGCTTTCGTGGATGTGATTAGAACTGTCATACAAAATTCATATCAGAAGTGCCGTATGTGTATCATGGTTCAACAATGATTACAAAACTACTCCGCATACGCTTTACGTATAATTTATGTATGCTAGTTAATCAATGGTCCTGCTGCGCTTTCATTTATTCATGGATGATCTGATTAGAACTGTTGTATAAAAATCATACCAGAAGTGTCGTATATGTAGCATGGTTCATACTCATCAACTTGAAAAAGCTGACCACACCTACCGTGTGGTCTGAGAAAGTCATAACATGGTATGACAGTGGATTATGATACCATATGTTTCTTTCTAATCTGTGATTGGCTATTTTGCCATGTGGCTGGGAAACATTTCTTTTGGTTGTTGTTTTTTCCTTTGTTGCTATTTCCGACGACTATAAAATAAGTATAATGCAATCTCACAGATTCCCTTTTTAGTGATTAACTAGATGACTGTATATGTATTCAATGGGGATGTACATATTTTATTGGTTTCACAAACTGTGACTAATGTATGATTCTACCTTTATAATTCACTCTTCTTCTTTCTCCACCCACTATCTCTGCCTCTCCATCATAGAAATCCAAGCCCGCCATCCTCTCCCACTGGCACAGCTAGCTCACAAGCCTTCCACCCTGTCTTGGTATACCCACACTTTGAATTTCTAACATGTAATCATGCAACTATGTTATATTTCAACATCGTGCATTTGTCTTGGCTTGCCATGTCTGCAATTTTTTATTGCACGTAGCTCTCTCTCTCTCTCTCTCTCTCTCTCTCTCCTTGTCCTCGCCTGAAGGAACGAACTTGGATGTCGAGTGTATTGCACGGATTGGATTAAGGTATGATTAAATTATGGTCATAATATAAAAATAACACACGAAGCAAACAACCAAATGTTAAATTTACGTTTGTCTATGTTGTATAACAAACGAAACACGGAACAAAAAGTAAAACATTTTCAGGAGCAACATACAGATCTAGCGGCACAATGCAATTGCTACCAGTGGATGCACATCTCCCTGTTCTCCATAACAATTAGCGGAATTAGCATGCTACAGTTAATAACCAACACCTAGAAATCATACGGCCAGTAATCAACACCAGAACTAGGCAATTGCCCCCACGCGCCCTTTCGCTCAGGCGCGCCGTCGAGCACTACTCCATGCCAGTCTTCCATCAAGGGAGCGGACATATAACTACTCACCTTTTGTGACAATTTATTCCTTCCCGTCTGTGATTGATTCTTTCCCATGAATTTATTATGTTATCAAATAATTACCAATCATGATTGATTTTTATGATTTTATTGTGTTGTGAATATTTATTACCCAAAAAGAAATTGATTATCAAATTTGAATATATTGTGTGACTAAATATTAATTTGATTTGGCCGACCAGATGAAAACTATTAACCAAAGAAAAATCGCGAGGGATGAAGAACAATTGAAAGGGTGGCAGAGTGACATATTGATGGAGTGCGGACGAAGGAAGGGCATAAGAAAACTTGACATAAGAAGGGACCTTACATCTATTTAGGTAGTAGAGGCTTGCAATTGATGGAAGACTGGCACCTTCCGACCACCACACGCACCTCAGCTCCTCTCCCCTCGCTTGTCTTGCCTGATATGCATGACATTTATGTTAGAATAAATCCAAAGCATACCGTCGATCATCCAAGGACCAAACAATCACATGAGTACGACATCGAAATTTGTTAACGAGGTTCATCGATATGGCTACATCCCGGGGCCTAACTACGGGCGCTTTTCCCCGTGACACCGCTACAATACCGCATCCGGTCGTCCCGAACACCGGCACATGCCGCCGGCTTTTCTTGCGTTCCGGTGCTATTATGTTGGCATATGTTACATCATGTGTCTACCCCCTCTATATAAGAGAGGCTTAGGCTACAAGTGTCCTACTAGGACACGACTCCACATCCTATGTAAACACAATACAACTCATAGTCCAACTGTAACCTACCTTGTACACAATATTCGACACAACTCTAATAAACTCCACCTTGGCGAATATTCTCCACCACCCTGAATTTGTCCATGCATCGAACTTCCATGTACATTGAACTTGAGCTTATCCCATGAGTACCGCTGCTACTCCAAAGACTCCATATGACTCCACCTGCAACTTGTAGTCCCTTCTTTTCTTGACCACAGTCAACACTCGAGCAAAATTAAGTTCCTTCTTACTCTAATTTGTGCTCCCAACTTTCAGAGTACAACGCCATCACACACTGATCACTGACCTGCGTGAAAGTGAACAACTCACATATTGGGTGACACACATAAGAGTTATCTGAACTCAACATCACCGCTCCTTTCTTGACCGTCTGTCTGAAACTTGAAGGAATTTCACCAGACTGTCCAAATCTGACCCAGCCGAACATATCTGACTGCAATCATGCTCCACCCTGCATCACAACTGCTTGCACATCATTGCATGTTTTGGACGCCTTGTGTTTGCATGATTCTGCATGACGCGCTCCAGGTTTCCAAATACTCAACCCTGACTGCCATCCATACACAAATTGTGTACCAAACAAAGGAGACCGAAATAAAATCTCTTGTAGCCTTCCTGTGTGCACGTACCAAAGGAGATCAATGACAAGCTAACTAGTCAAACTCCAATCTGTCACATTGTAGCTTGTGGACTTGTATTTCTTTCCTCTTGTTAGATAGCATCACGCCTGATCCTTGGTCCTTGTGCCAATATTTTTGTCCAAAACAAATCCCATATACGTTGCACCGATCGCACTGTAACCCGTGTGTTCTGCCTTGAGTCATCAAGTTCTACGCCTTGGCCACTTGCCCTTCCAGCACCTGGCTGGTACGTGCCCGCATCCAGCACGCCCCCGCCTCCAAACCCTTGGGCCACGCCTAGCGATGCCGCTGGCCGCTCGCCAACACACGCTGCTTAGGGTAGATTCCGTGTGCGTCGCCGTCAGTCCATCGATCTGCTCGACCTCGCTGACACGGTCTCGAACACGATACGCCCTGCTGTACACGATTCAGTCGCTCGATTGCTATTCCAAAGAAAACGCCACTCTGTCGGATCGGCCCTCGTCCGCACAAGTCGCTCTACGGCGACGTCTTCCATACGAATAATGTTGATCCACTCTGAGCGCTTTTTCTCCTCTGATCAACAATCCACGACCTCCAAATAACCTAGCTCATGATATCACTTGTTAGAATAAATCCGAGACATACCGTCGATCATCCGAGGACCAAGCAATCACACGAGCACGACACTGAGATTTGTTAACGAGGTTCACCGATATGGCTACATCCCCGGGGCCTGACTACGGGCGCTCCTCCCTGTGACACCGCTACAATACCGCATCCGGTCGCCCTGGACACCGGCAATGCCGCCGGCTTCCCCTGCGTTCCGGTGTCTCTACCCCCGCTATATAAGAGAGGCCTAGGATACAAGTGTCCTACTAAGACACGACTCCACATCCTATGTAAACACAATACAACTCATAGTTTAACTGTAACCTATCTTATACATAATATTCGACACAACTCTAACAATTTATCTCTCCACATGCTTCTCTGATGTTTCGCAACATCATCTCAATGAGACGACACATCAAATGCAACTTAAGACCTTGAGAGGACCGAACAATATAGGTTGGAGTCTAGACCACGACCCATTTTGAGCTACACGCAGATGACTTGGAGTTGGAGCTGGCTAGAAGTTCTACACTAATAACCCCGACGACATTCCTATTCCTCCCTTCAATTGCTCTGTTTTTGTTGTAGCTTTAATGTTACAAGCATACGTTTCTTCATCCTCCTCATGTCCAAATCTTTCCTCCACCCATTGTAAGATATGCGTCTATAAGTGTAGATAGCAAAGGCAGTCTTGGTCACTTGTGCTAATGTGGTGACGTGCAGGGGCCTAGGTAGGCCAAAGCAACACAGGCCATGGCCTGGGGTGGCAACAACTCCCTTTGTTGACTATTGTTGTTTTATTTTGCGAAAAAAATCTGATCTATTCATCTTTAATCATGGCAGTATAACGAACACCAGAAATAATAAAGGTTAGATCTAGATCCATATAGACCATCTAGCGATGACTACAAATACTGAAGCGAGCCGAAGGCGCGCCTCCGTCATCACCCCTCCATCGCCGGTGTCAGGAACAACTTGTTGTAGAAGACAGTCAGGAAGTCGTCGTGCTAAGGCCCCATAAGACCAGCACACCAGAACAGCAACCACCGTCGATGTAGAATAATGTAGATCAGAAGGATCCAACCCGAAGACACATGAACGTAGACGAACACCGGCGAGATCCGAGTAAATCCATCAAAGATAGATCCACCGAAGACACACCTCCACAGGCCCACCAACGGTGCTAGACACACCGCCGGGAGGGGGGCTAGGCAGGGAGACTTTATTCCATCTTCAGGGAGCTGCCTCCGTCTCACCTTCCTGAGCAGGACACAAACCCTAACAAAAATTGAAAGAAACGACTAAAAACGGAGTCCTTCCGTCGGCCCTTGACGAGATCCACCCCCCCCCCCCCCCCCCCCCGCCCCCGCCCCCGCCCCCGCCCCCGACCCTAGGGCCACTAGAGAGGAGGCGGACCTGCGGCGTCGCCGGCGAGAGGCAGGAACCCTAGCTTTTTTGGAGGAGGAGGAAGAAGCAGCCTATTGATTGTTGACTGATTGATTGTTGACTGTTGCTGTTGCAGCTATTGTTTGATATTGTATCTTGAATTTGGCCTGGGCCATTGGTAATTTCTAGCTACGCAACTAATGACGTGCCTCTCAAAACAGTGGTCATAGAAAAAAATAGTTTGACAAATAAGTCATCATATATCCGCATTAGTTGATCCATGAATAGATTGCAACGGTATGAGTAAATCGACAAAATGGTAGACAACAAAGCAAACTGTTAGACCAGCAATCACACCAAGATGCTTTCGAAATAGATTAGCAGTACTCACAAATTGTGCCGGACATGGTTTTCGATACACGCTCTTGTAGATGGTTGTGCATAGAACCGTCAGGATGAGATAGCCTTCTAACAACACAACAAAATGGACCACCAAAAAACACAGCAAAATGATTTTACAATGTGTGAAAGAGGCTACGCGAGAGACAGGGAGATCAAACCCAGCGTTAGGAGATGGACTGATCGGCCTTCTCTGTATGAATTCTTCTTTGTGGATGGTTACTTAATTAATTCTCATTATCACAACTGGCAAAGATTCCAACCCACAATGAACCAATACCTGGTATAGCTCGGCTCTTCATGATAAAAAAAACGCACATGGCGAGAGGCGAGGGAATGAACGGGCGTTGTTGCTCTCTTTGTCATCCGCGTTCCTGTTTTATTTTTTGCCCTAATGTACTCTTAATAGTTTATCAACGCAGTCGGATGTTCACTAAAAAGATACTTGCATGCTATGTGTAAAGCCTTTAGTCCTACATTGTTAGCGCAAAAAGGAACAACAACACATACAGTTGTATTTATAAGGAGCAGCTTGAGTCGTCCACCCCAATAAGTCAAAATTATTCAAACGCGTTGTGGCCGAGGACACACCCATTCCATGGTAAATTTGTGAACTGTTGATTCCTCGCCACAATATCATAGAACAAGTTCGCCAAAACAAAAAGAATGAAACTTGAGAACTAAGAGCATCTTCAATAGATGATGCAAATTTGTAGATATAAAACTAGAGATGTAAAATTTACATCACCAAAAGTACATTTTAGATCTTTAAAAAAAAGAGGCAACTCCAACAGATGATGTATATTGGTGATGTAACTCCAATAGATGATGTATAATTGGTGATGTAAACTACACCTACTGTTGAAATTGAACCTAGTGTCGAAATTGATCAAATGGCTGATGCTCTCGCATGCCTCCGGCCGATTCCCATGCACCGCCAGTTGCCGAGAAAATCGAGCTGCCGCTTATCGTCTCCTCCTCTGTCGCACACTGCTAGATGTTGCTGCCGCTCCTCCTCTGCCACAATCACTCCTCCTCGCCTCCTCCTCTGTGGACACCGCCAACCGGGTTGTGGCCCGGGATGGCGTCAAGGCGAAGCATCGTGGCCATGAGTGCCTCGGAGAAGTGCGCGCGACCGCCACGCACTTCTGGCATCCTCCTCTGCTCGCGACAGCTCATCTGCTCCAGCGCGGCGGATGGCCGGATTCGGGCAGCGGGGATGGCCGCGGGCGGACTGGAATGGGTAGGGGAGGCCGAAGCTGACGGAGGTGGTGGGGTGGCGCCAGAAGTGGCTGGAATCAGTTGCCGACGGTAGCGGCCGAAAGAGGATGGCGACTGCGGTATCGTCCGATTGGTAGTGGGCGGGGACGCAGCAGCAGTGGAGCATCGGGATCTGGCGGCGGCGCAGCGGAGTTGGCCGGGTCGGGTGGCGGTGACGCGCGGGCGGGTGGGAAATGAAATGAAGGGTTGTTGGCATGCGGACAGATTTTTACTTCTCCGGGAGGTGGAGATGCAAATTTGCATCTCGAGATGATGTATTTTGCATCTCCTAGAGGTGGAGGTGTAATATTTTTATATCTACATCATCTTTTGGAGATGGTTTTTTAGGTCTCTAGTTATTTTTGCATCTAGATCATCTATTGAAGATGCTCTAATGACCACACCAAACTTGATACCACACCCGACCGGAAGCCGACGATTTGCGGGACCAAAACCCCATAGACTCCTCGATGTCAGCCATGTCATATCACACCAGGACGGGGGTAGAAGCCTGAGGCACCATCTGCTACCTCGAAATGTGGCACAAGACCAGAACATTAAGGGAAACTAGAGTGCATTTTGTTTGGATCTGGGGTTCCCTGCCGGAGACGAGAGAAACCGACATAAAACAGTGGAAGGAGAAGTTTTCCTCAGCTATAGGTCTCGGCACTCGTAGCTCGCGAGCTTAAAGAATGTTTGATAGTTCGCCTTGTTAAGCTTGTAGTGCTTCATAAGTAGGCCCTGTTTGGTTCATAAGTTCTAGTATTTTTTTAGGCCCTGTTTGGTTCATAAGTGGCCTAAAAAAATCCTAGGACTTTTTTTAGTCTCAACTTATAAGTCTCAAGTCCCTAAAAAGTTCCTATTTGTTTGGTTCCTGGGACTTACAAGTCTCTATAAGACCATATTACAACTATAAGTCCCTTCTTGAGAGTCTTATTTCATAAGTCCCAATGCCCACTTTAAGTCCCTATAAGTCCCTCCTGTTTGGTTTAGATGGGACTTATAGGGACTTTTTTAAGTCCCTAAACCAATAAGTCCCTGGAAACAAACACCCTCTTAGTCCCAATTTATAAGTCTCAAGTCTCTAAAAAGTCCCTACCTGTTTGGTTCCTGGGACTTATAAGTCTCTATAAGACCATATTACAACTATAAGTCCCTATAAGTCCCTCCTTGAGAGTCTTATTTCATAAGTCCCAAATGTTCACTTTAAGTCCCTATAAGTCCCTCCTGTTTGGTTTAGGTGGGACCTATAGGGACTTATTTAAGTCCCTAGACCAATAAGTCTGTGGAAACAAACACCTTCTTAATAGAGCCAACCACTAATTTCAGCTCAATAATTTTAACAAGCTTAATGAATGGGATAACAAGTTTAACGAGCAGCTCGTAAAGTTCGTTAGTACAACACGACACATATTTTTATCTTATATGATAACATTTTTGTAGCATCTAAGTCGATATATCCAATCAAATATAATCGATCCAACCTAGTTCACAGGAGATAGAAAATTAGTGCATCTCCTCATGTAGTCACCATCTTCTTCATAAAAGTCATGTGCATTCTTATCCTGTAGGCCGTAGCACATTGTAGTATGTTCGCGAGCGTTCACGAGCTTAACGAGTTTCAAATGAACAAAGCCGAGCGGGGTTTTCTGCTTGTTAAGCTTAACGAGCACGAGCTTAACGAGCACGAGCTTAACGAGCTGAGCAACTCATTAATCCACCCTTACTCTCGGCTGCAACAACGGTAGGAACACAACATTTTTATTCTACAAATATCACGCAGATTCACGAGATCTTTAGATGGATTTGGTGCGTCGCGTGACACGAGCGGAAAGCGGCTTCTTCATCACCTTGAAGAAGGAATCCAGCTCGGTGAGGTCAATGGCGATAGTGCCAGTCGGCGGCGCCCACTCAAACTCGCGCACGAGCGCCGCCAAGAAGCACTTCATGTTCACCATCGCCATGCCCACGCCAGGGCAGAACCTATGCCCGGCGCCAAATGGCATCATCCGGATCTGCTTGGGCCCCGGCAACGGGCCAATGCCCTCCCCGTCGCCGCCGGTCAGGAACCTCTCCGGAAGAAACTCGTCGGGATCCTTCCATATCTTGCTGTCCCTACCAATGTCCCCCGCAGAGAAATTGACGTAAAAGTCGCAGGCCGGCGGCGGCACGTCCATTCCTCCGGCCAGCACTCCGACGGCATCGGCATGGACATGGCGCGGGATGACCGGCAACGGCGGATGCATGCGGAGGGTCTCCAGCACGACGGCATGCAGGTAAGGCATGCCTGCACCTGCACGGGAGACCTCGCCGTTGTCGACCTCGCCGCGGAGCTTCTCCTGCATCTCCGGCTTGTCGACAAGGTGGGCGAGGGCCCATTCGAGGGTTGCCACCGCCGTCCCCGTGCCGGCGCCGAGGAACTCTGAGATTAGTTGCACCATCTCGTCGTCCCTAAGAGCGCGCCTGCCGCCGTCCTCATCAGGGATGCGGAGGTCGACGAGTGAGTCGACGTACGGACGACGGCCGTCGTCGTCGCGTGGTCGAGCAGACTGAAGCCCCCGCCGCCGTGCCTGGATGGGAGGGAGGAACAGCTCCTTGAGCCGGACATCGATGGCGAAGAGCCTGCGCAGCCGCCTCCACTCGACGAGCTTCTCCATCACGGAGCCCATGGACGTGAAGGGCTTGACCAGCCCAATGGCAATCTGGAATCTCTGTATGACGTGGCGCATGGCGCGCACATGGGCCTCGTCGACGGCGTCGCCGAAGCAGACGCGCGCGACGACCGAGAACACGGCGCCATAGAGGTGCTGGTGCACCTCCGTCACCTCCTCCCGGCTTCCACGTGGGGCGGACGACAGGTCGGCCACGAGGCCCTGGACGGCCTCCCGCTGCAGGGGCGCGAGGCTGCCGAGGCGCGACGGGTGGAGGGTCTCGGCGGTGAGGTTGCACCGGAGGGCGCGCCAGTGCGGGCCGTGCGCCACGGAGTTGAGGTTCTCGTTCCTCTGGCCGCCGCGCCGGCCGGCCAGGGCCACGTGCAGTCGCGCTGGAGGGCGGTTCGAGAAGGCGTCGGCGTTGTCGACAAGCGCGCGGTGGGCGACGGCTGGGTCGATGATCTTGTGCATGGCGAGTGAGGGTGGAGGAGGAGGAGCACGGCCGCGCCGGAGGACAGCCAGGAGGCCGCACAAGAGAAGGGCGAGGAGCACGACGAGCTGATCCATACTGATCTGCTGGACCTGCTGCTGCATGCCTGCAAATGATTGTGTGTTTGGATACTATATAGGAGTGAGAGAGAGGCGCCTCCCACCATGAATGGTCATGCCGAGTGACTCGGTGCCAGTTTGATATAACACCGGCATGGCCACTCACACCTAACACTTGCCATTATTGTATCATCCACTCACACCTAACGAGTATGATAAGATGCTCCTCACACCACTCTTTGTTAGTGTTCATTTTGCTCACCTTTTGGAGCGCTCTCATTAAAAGTATCACGTTTTGTTTCGAGGATGGATGCTAACACTTTAAAAATAATGCACTAGTTATATTCCTAAATATAGCACTAATTAAGGTTGTGCCGATGCCGAAACCAAAGCACTGGAGCGCCACCAAGCATCTCACCTTATTCTCCCTTTTGAGTCACCCACTTGAAGGTCACACCACAAGCAAGAAAACTTCCGCGCCTTGACCCCTACCACCTAGGAGCCCAAATATTCAAAAATAACAAGTGTTGGCAATGAACGTGTTGGAAAATCACAAATTGATTTGGTGGAAATGTAGATCGGGTGAACCTCTTCCAAATCCTAAAGTATGGTGGAATTTGAGATGATGGATTTGGAGTAATCGAGTATTTACACCTACCCCCCATCAATGTGATAGTTGCCACGCACGTCCAGGAAGGAGGGGGAAGGAGCCGTAGTCACAATGTGTATCTTAACATCTACCATATGAAGGTTTGTCCTGGTGAAACAGACACCGGGACACAGAATGAGCGATGCGTCTATCGTAGCTTCCTTCACCGCTGACTGGCCAACTCAATTGGAAGGTTTTGTATCATAAGGCTAGTCATAGTGGAGAGTAATTTATACTAGTTTCATGCATATAACACTAGTGTAAGTTACTACCTTCATAGTGTAAAGTAACATAGTAGTAGTGTCATAGATGACTTCATTTATTATCTTGTAGTATCATTTTCTCTTGGGAAGCATTAGGCTAGTCATAGTGGGGAGTAAGTTAGACTAGTGTCATATGCATGACACTAGTCTATGTTACTACCTTCATAATGTAAAATAACATATAAGTAGTATCATAGATGATTGCATTTATTATATTGTAGACTCATTCTGCTTTAGGTTCCGTTATGTTACAGTAACATATTATGTTCCTCCAAACACCTCACTCCTCATTAACTACATGCCACATAAGCAAACTTGTCTTGAAAAACGTTATGTTACTAGCTAAGTTACTCCCACTATGACCAGCCTTATTTTAGGCCCTTCCAAGTGCTCCACGGTGTACAGGTGCTAAGGGTGCCACATAGGCAAAAATATGATGTGGCAAAGCATTTAAAAAGGAGAGAGAGCATTATGGTGACCCCAATAAGAACCAATGCTAAGCACGTGGACCTAGGTAAAAAGACTACCAACCAATACATGAAGGAGTTTTATTACTAAACAATTAAATAGAGGAGGCTTAGCTACAAAACCTAAGCACTGATGCATTAAGGACATTAGTTGCTAAGCATTTTAATGCACTTAGCACCTCACTTTAGCACCAATGCATTGGAAAAGGTCTTACCGTAACATATTAGGCTAGTCATAGTGGGAGTAACTTAGGTAGTAACATAGAGCACTCCAAGAAAATGTTGCTTATGTGGCATATAGTTAATGAGGTGAGAGGTGTTTATAGTAACATATTATGTTACTGTAACATAACGCTTCCTGAGAAAGAATCAGTCTATAAGCTAATAAATGAAGCCATCTATGACAATACTACTATGTTACTTTGCACTATGGAGGTAGTAATTTAGACTAGTGTCATGACCAACCTTATGTTACCACAGACATCTCTCTCTTCAGTAACTACTTGTCACATAAGTAAATTTGCCTTGGGGTGCGTTATGTTACTATGCCCTTCGTCCAGGTGCAAAGGGCATCTTAAGGAGTTGCATTACAACCTAGGTGCGTGAAGATTTGATGGGTGATATTAAACCAAAAATCAATGACAATGATGACTCCTATTTGGCCCTCTTGAAGAATTTGGAGGAGCCAACCACTATACGCTAGTTTCCCGCGTCATTAATTTCTAAAGAGCAGCATGCAAATCCTATTTAATGCGGCAGCCAATGAAAATAACAGCATGCAAAGTGAAAATTAATTATCACAGAGAATGAGGAGCTCCTTCTACATAAGGTAACTGATATGTTTGGAATACTAAATTTTCATTAAAGACCCCCTATGCACCTCGACGAAGGGAGTAGCTAAGTTACTCCCACTATGACTAACCTAATAAGGAAAAGCATGATGGGGCACTCCTCCTCTAGCTAGGACGCTTGTCGGCTCGTCCTTTTAGACATGGAGTAGATCACCTAGATGTGCAACAACTACTGCCTGGCGAGCACATCTCCGATGTTGTTTCCCTTGCCACATGACTCTGATTCATGATGGCTGACATAAGGAACAGATTCGCGGTGACAAGCTCACCCCTGAGTTATCGAGTGCTTCTATTCTATGCTTTAAGAGTAGGCGGAGGTAGGTGGCAAATCGCCTCACATGCTCTCATATGGGCCAGCCTTAGCATGACCCATCAGTTCAATGTTCTTTATTTTTGTTATATAATTCAGAAAAAAATTGTAGTTACAAGAATTTATAGAAAACACCCTCAAAGAATGAAAAAAGGAGAAATGTCCACATATTTGGAGAATAAAATGTTTGGATTTTGTTTACAACATTCATTTTTTTGCGAGAAAAAGTAGGGTATTTATTTCAGATTCACAGGATTACAATCGGCGGCGACAAGTTTAACGATATAAGAAAGAGGTTGTGTAAGCCAGCATGCAGTATAGTGCTATCCCCAACAAGCAAAATTCGCTAAACAATCTACAACCCTATTTTGTTCATGAGAGATTTTTCCAGGAGTATACACCCCATCTTCTAGTAGAAGTTTTATCTCTGTAATCAAATGGCCATACGTTGATCTGTCTAAAGAACGGTCCTTGATCACCGATAATGGTGTGGTATAGTCAAACTGGGTCATTACTGGTAGGGCAGTCCGCTGGGTCGCCAATTCAAGACCCTCCATTATCGCATGTAACTCCACCTCCAAAGCTTCATTGCAGTGGTATAACCGCCTCTACGCCGCAAAAATTATCGCTCCCTTGTCGTATCTCAAAACCATTCCTGTACCAGCCGAACCGTCCTCTTTAAGAAAAGATCCATCCACAGATAAAGCACCCCAACCAGATGGTGGCTGTGGTCATGGATGGTTCGGCGGTTTCGGTTTGGTTTGAGGCAACTGTCTACATCGAACACCAGGGATTTTCCTTTATTGCCTCCTCAACAGTAAGTTGGCGCGCTTGACTCACTGAGTTAAGATAGCTGCTCAGGAACAAGCTGGCACTTCCGTAGGGGAATAGATTTACCATGATATAGCTCATTCCGGTGGTGCCATATACGCCATTGAAGGAGCAGAAGTATGTCTCGTGTTCTCTCAGGTTGATCAACAAGAAGGTGAAGCAACTATTCGTTCCCAGCCCATATAACTTCCATCCTATCTGGTATGGGCCATTGAAGCTTCGTTGAATCCCAAAGAGTTGCAGCATTCGGGCAAGCTACGAGTGCATGAAATGACAATTCTTCCTTCCGGCCACAAATAGGGCAGGCTGCATGAGTTCCAATATGAAGGCAGTTCTTCTCCAAATTAGTGTCTAGAGCTCCAGACGCTACTTTCCCCTCATTTTATGTGGAACTGATGCCTTCCAAATCAGGTTCCACAATGGACGATTACCTCCAGGTCTTCAACTACTAACGCCGGAACAGTGACTTTCCTCATGGTCTGCCATGGCTAATGGTACGCAGACTTGACACCTTCTTGCCAAGCAATAAAACCATCGAACAAACCTAGGTGAAGTTCGTATTTTCAATATTTCATCCACATCCGCAGGCAGAAAATATTTTTTTATTAAATCCATCTTCCATGCCCCCATTATGATCAATAAAGTCTGACACCTTCTTGAGCCGGTAGATTCCCTTCAATGGAACCGTCGTGTATGGCGGACCATGAGGGATCCACGGATCACGCCAAGTACGTATCTTCCACCACCCATGATAGTTTCCGGCCAATGCGAGGACGGTAGTTGAAGGACGATTAGACGAAGGTGTTGTACGTTAACAGCTCTGACAGATGGAGATGGGGCTCGGAGGGGTAGGACTTTGTGGCGTCGCCGGACGGCTTTAAATAGTGGGTGCCTAGGAAAGCAGAGCGGTGGCTTGAATGTGGACGCCCGGATTTTGTTATTGCCAATGGCTGCCGATCGCACGAGAAAGGAAGATAGAGAGGATTTTGCGAGAGAAGAACAAGTCTGACAAAGGAGGGTTTTGAGCTGAGCACTGAACTGCAGCTTTTCTTTGCTTTTCTGTTATTTGTAGCAAGCTCAAACGGCTGCCTAAAAACAAGCAAAACGCCCACTTCTCTAGCTGGCTTACTGGTCGTGTCATCCCACGACGCCGCACTGAGATCGAGCAACTATTGCGCCCGCACAAACCGTGATAATCATGCTATCCCATGACCTGGTCCTGCGAGCGAAACTAGCTAACTATCTAACTGAATCTACTGACAGACTAGCTAACTGAAACTACTGACCGTACGTGGACATATGCACGCTGCCGGTCCTTTTATTCAGATAAGGAATAGATTGTAAAGCTGAGACTAGCCACAATGGGTAGTAACATAGACTAGTAATATACACATGTTACTAGTCTATGTTACTACCTCTATAGTGGGGAGTAACATATGTGTGGTAACATGCAACACTTTATTTATTAGGCTTTAGACTCATTTTGCTTTGATATGTGTGATGTTACTCATACTACTAGTAACTGACTATGTTATCACTTTTCTCCATTTTTTCATTTATTACTTGTCACATCATTTATTTTATCTAGACATATGTGATGTTACTACCTATGTTACTTCCACTATGGATAGTCTGAGACTAGCAACGAGATTACACATCAGATTTGGCTTCCTGTTTGCCGCACCAATGTGAATGCCGAGCACACGGAGGGTCGGTCAGCCAGCTTAAATGCGGTTGAAGCCATCCCGTAGTCCCGTCCGGTCACACCCGCTCTGAACCGGCATAAATGCAGTGTAGAGAGTGAGCGGGCGGGACGGGAGAGACAGAGTGGCGGCTTCAATGCGGGATGGTGTTGTCAATGCCGGGCAGGCGGGCAGCCGGTCAGCCAGTTTGAGTGTGGTAGGAAGTCTCCCATCCGATCACGTCTACTCCAAACCGGCATGAATCAGGCGCGGAAAGCTTGCGGATGCGGCGGGAGAGGGGTTTTGGACGTGGGCCCATGGTGTTGGAGGTCCAGATGCCCACAAACCTTGCCTACATTTGGTTCTGATTTGTGGGATTTTGGATATCAAGATAGGTCTAGACAAATTGAGTGAGTGGCGTTGGATGGCAAGAAAATGTTTGGACTGTGCGATCTGTACATATAGGAGCTATTTCATGAACTGCGCTCGAGTTTCCCTTAGTACGCAAGGAAGCTAGCTACTTCTGAGATGTATTTGTCAAGGTCGGTTCTTGTGGCCTATAAATAGGCATGTATGCCATCTTTCTAAGGCAAGCTTGTAGTGTACTCTATAAGACAAATGGTCTTGAGCCCTTGGCTGTGTGGGGCAACAAGTCACCAAAACTGCCTGTGTATGTTGTGAGAAACAACATAGAGAAAGTAAGTGGGGCAGAGCTAAGAGAGCTAAGAGCATCTCCAGCCGCGCCACAGAAAGGCCTCTCCAGGTGATTTTTTTTTTCACCGTCGCCGAAAAAACGGTCTAATCGTGCCTTCAGGAGTCCGATTTTCGCCGGCCTGGGTCGAAATCAGCACCGGCGGATCCAGCCCGAACCCGGCACGCTGGGGGGCACTCGGGAGCAACGGGCGAATCGTTTTTGGCGCGAAAGAGCCACGGGCCCTCCTTGCCAGCGACTCGTCTCTCTTCCCGCGGCGAATCAATGCCAAATCTGCCGCGCGCTGTCGCGCCGGTCAGCCTCCTCCATTGATGCCTCACGGACGACGCGCGTCCTTCGTCCGCCACGCGTGCACACGACGGCCACGCGTACACGCTGCGCCCCCGCCTATATAAGCCGACCCCCAGCGCGCTGGAGACACACAGACTCTCCACCGCCGACGCGCCGTTTCTCCCCCATTCCTCCCTCTCCTCTTGTCGTCCCCAGTTCAACCATGGCCGAGCGCTTCCCAAGTGACGGCGCGGCGATGAACGGCTTCGGCCGCCGCCACCTTCACGAGGACGAAACTTGGCTCCTCTACGAGGCCGAGTACCCGGTCCCGCCGGATATGCGGGTGCCCGGATCGTGGAGGATCAGCGCCGGCGGGGTCCCGGTGCCACCACCGCCCACCGGGGTGGCGCGGCGTGCGGAGATCGCGCGTATCCGCGCCTCTCTGCCGCGGGCGGCGAGGAAAGGTCCACGGTACGTCCCCGACAGCCCGCTCTGGGAGCCCTACTTTCGCCGCCGCCACGCCGAGCAGCTCGAGGCCACCAACGGCGCCGTGCCCTCCGGAAGGCTCAACTCCGAAGGCCGGCACCGATGGTGGGACGTGCCCGGCCGCACGCTGGAGGCCGTCCTCGAGTACATCGAGGGCGGCAACACGCCAAGGCTGGAGTACCCCGCTCCCCCGTCCATCTCTCGCCGGCGTGGGAGCTCGTGGAGGCCGAGGCGCATGGACCCGGGGGCGTCCTCCTCCTCGTCCGGCTGCTCGTCCGACTCTCCCTGCCTCCGCCCCGTCAAGCCGGAGCCCCAGGACACGCCTGTCAGCGCGCGCACCCGCAGCTTCAGCATCCGCATCGATGACTCCGCCCCCGCCTCTGGCCGCCTCGTCCTCGTCAGGCCGAAGCCGGAGCCCGGCCTCCCTGCGGAGTACGAGGAGATAGTCCGGCGCGGCTTCTCCGACGAGGACGCCCTACGGTGGGCGCGGGACGACTACCTCCGCGACGAGATGGTCCGGCAGCGCCGGGCCCTGGAGGAGATAGCCGCCCGCAAGCGTGGGCGCGAGGACGAGCACGGCGTGGTGATCCTCGACAGCGACGAGGACGAGGTCGCCCCCGGACCGTCCAACCCGCCGAGCCAACCTGGGAGGGTTGTAGCAGGGACGGCGGCCGCGGAGGAGGCGACGACGACGGCGGCGGCAGCGGCGACTACACGCGGTTCTACAGCCTCCTCGGCATGTAGAGCTGCAAGGGCGGCGGGCGGCGAGGGAGACGGCGGGCCTAGTAGCGTTTTTTTTCTTTTTTGTAAAATACTCTATATATGTATGAACTCGCCGAAGTTTGGTTGAATTTGCGCCGTGTTTGTGCCGGAATTTAAAAAAAAATTTAAACGTGGGCGCCGCGACTGGGGGCATCACGTCCCGAGCACGCGGTTTGCGCCGGTGTGCCCTAGAGGACGGTTTTTAGTGCCTTCTGAAGGGCCAATGACGGGAGATGCTCTAAGTGATTGAGCTTCAAAAGAGAAGAGAGGGAGAGAAGCTTAATTCAGGAATAAGGGGAGTCGATTCAGCTAAGCTTCACTTCTAGTAGCAGTTATGTGTGTCTATCACACACACACAGAGAGAAGCATATTTCAGGAATAAGGGGAGTCGAGTGATTCGATTCCAACAGACACATCCGTCGTGTTGAGCTTGTCGCGCGTCGCAATCAGGTCCTTGAGCAGCACGGGAACCATTTGCCAGCGCTCGGCATCGGCGGGTGTTGGAACCGAGGATTGCTGGACAATCACAGAAACACGAAGAGATGAATTTTACCGGATGACAAACACCCACGGCGATGGAAACCCGCCTCGGCGACGAACGCCGGGGCCCTTTTTCTCTCTCTGCATTTCACCAACTCGGCTCAAACCGAACAAGTCCATTACATTGACTTATATAGCCCAGCAAACAGACGCACGCCCAGCCGTCGCATGTATCTGGCCACTATCCACGCACGCACGCACTAACTGATCGACCTAGCATGCACTAACCACTAAGCCACATGCACGCAACGCCGCGACTCCACTCTTGCTAGCTCGCCCGATCAGCACGCCATGGCCGGCTCGCACGACCCGCTCATACGCACCTGGACTCGCAACAGATCGTCAACGGCCGCAGCCTTACACGATGGACTCAGGTGCAAACACACCATCGCGACACACGGGCACACAGGCCCTGAACGGACCGCACCCGGTGCACCCGACGCCAACAGCGGGCACCTCTTGCCGTAGCGCGTACACGTTAACCTCGATGACGGTGCAGACCAATGAGTTCAGCCGGCTGATACGGTCCAGGTAGAACCGGACGAGCACCGTTGTGGTGATGGTGCCGTTGCCGAAGCCGAGTGGGATGGCCTCCACTGCGACCACATGGAACTCGAAGCATGTACTGGCGTCGGCGAACCGAGCAAAGACGGCGACGACGAGCAGCGTTCCTGGGCCTCGTGGCCGTGGCTGAGACATCCGGTCGTTCGCTGATCAGTTGTGATCGAGCAGCTGACTTTTTGTTTGTTTAGCCTCAGCTAATCCCAAGTCTCAACTATGATGACATATTGTGAAGCAGCTACTCATATTAAACATAGCTCGAACTCATACCATTCCAACGATATTTGATATCACTTGGGGTGCTAAGTATAAGAAAAAACTTAGCAATTAAATTCTTTAAGACATACTCCTTCCGTTCACAAATATAAGATGTTTTGGATATTTCAATATGGATTATATACGGAATGAAAGGAGTGAACACACACTAAAACATGTCTGTATGCATCCAATTCGTTAGAACATCTTATATTTATGAACGCAGGGATAGATCCTTAATTTTTTATTGCTAAAGCTTCCTTCTCTTTTAATTATTTAGCAACTGAACTTCCTCATGGATAGGCGATTTGCGTCGATCCATGTGCGGTGTGCTCATCATTTCTTTTTAAAAACTGCTTGAGCATGGATTACGGGCAGCGTGCCTTCTGCTAATTCATCCCTCACTCCAACTAGGTGATGCCACCTCTCTCTCCGTATGCCCATCTCCCTACAAACGTGCCCGTAACACTAGCATTGCTCGTTTCTTTATGAGATCTCCAAAATGGTCTCTTCTCTTTAGTTGCTTTGCATGTGGTATTCAACACAAAAGTATCTCTGGCCATTCCGTCAAATCACTTTTAAGTACTCCATTTTTTTTATATTTCAATAGTTAAACCCTTTTTAGCCCTTCCCTCGAAACTGTTTACTTCTCAAAACTAATTGCCACTCAAACCATCCTCTTCATGCTTCGTCAAACCTTCTCTCTCCTCTCATTGCATCCTCTTTCTTTTGCCGGGCACGCAACCACTGCACCGACCTTCATGGCGGCGACACCCCGGCCCTCCCGACATCCGTGGCGACCTCACACGTCGCTGCCAAACTCCTCCGCGCCCTCTCCTCGCCCGGCGGCTGTCCCATGACCAAAGTCGTCATCACTCCATTGACACTCCAAGATCCATCCTTTTGTCGACTACTCTGATGCCCCGATTTCGCACGCACGCATCTGCCAAATAAGCAGGAGACCACTGAATGTACATCGCCAAAAAGGCTGAAATAAATCAGAAAAAATGAGCACCATTGTCAAGTCTAGAACTTGAACTCCAGCGCTCTAGTTCGACCACTTGCATTTTAACAACCATTGTCTATGCCCAAAGAAGGAATCAGGGCGTTTGCCGATTCCGTTGGTCAAACGGAACTTATTTTGGGCAGTTCCGTTTGGACTACCCATTGGCAATTGGCAATGCATGTACGGCGACTTGCAGCATTTTTTTTTTCTTAACTTGCAGCATGTGCGCTTCCTTGCTTGTATAATGTGCCAATTGGAGTCCATGGCGGGTGCCTTCCTAGCAAACAATCGGGTTTTTTTATCATGGGAAAGTTATTAATCTATGTTGATCTCATCGATAAGCTTGTGTTCAGTCAGCAGTCAGCACTAGACTTCACATTTGGACAGGCCGGCGTTAGCTCCAGGATGCCTCAGCCGCTCCTGGCAGTGGCCGCGGCGCTCGTGCTCCTGCTGTTCGCCGCCGCCGCCGCCCATGGCTTCGAGATCGAGGAGGCGACCGTGGCCAGCATCCAGCTAGGCTTCCACAACGGAAGCCTCACCTCCGTGGAGCTCGTCCGGTTCTACCTGGACCGCATCAGCCGCCTCAACCCACTGCTGCACGCCGTCATCGAGGTCAACCCGGATGCGCTCCGCCACGCCGCGCGCGCCGACGCAGAGCGCCGCTCCTCCTCGTCCGGCAAATGCGGGGCCCTGCACGGAGTCCCCGTCCTGCTCAAGGACAACATCGCCACCCGCGACGCGCTCAACACGACGGCCGGGTCCTTCGCCCTCCTCGGCTCCGTGGCCAGGCGGGACGCCGGTGTGGTGCGCCGGCTGCGGCGCGCGGGCGCTGTGGTGCTCGGCAAGGCCAACATGGACGAGTGGGCCAACTTCCGCAGCCTCGCCGGCACCGACGGCTGGAGCGCGCGCGGCGGCCAGGCCCGGGTAAGTAACTACACGAGCACATCTAGTGATCCTCTCACTCTGCTTGCTCCAATGGCGAACGAACTAATCCTAATCCTCTTGTCTTGCTCTGTGTTCTGTGGTGTAGAACCCGTACGTGCTGTCGGCGAGCCCGTGCGGGTCGAGTACGGGGTCGGCGATCGCCGCAGCGGCGAGCATGACGGCGGTGACGGTGGGGACGGAGACCGACGGCTCCATACTCTGCCCGGCGTCGCTGAACTCGGTGGTGGGGATCAAGCCCACGGTGGGGTTGACCAGCCGAGCGGGGGTCGTCCCCATCACACCACGCCAAGATACCGTCGGGTAAGTGATCGATTTAATTAACTGATCCCCTGCCTGTATGCAATGCATAGACCATCGATCTAACCAATGAAATATTCTAAAATCTAAAAAGTGCACGCGCACTGTTTAGACGAGTCGAGCGGCCGGGTGCTGGCCACACGATCTCGCTCCTATCGTCGCGCGCGTGGGTCAGGTGCTACCTTGTCGAGACGGCTTTCCATTCTCCCTTGCGCTGCCCCTGCTCCTCTCGTTCTTCCCATGGCGCCGTCGGCGTTGCCCCTGCTCCTCCCGTTTTTTCCATGGCGCCGCCCTAGCCCCCTCTCTCCTTCCCATGACAGGCAACAAGATCGACGGTCGAGCCTTTGCCGCCTTTCTGCCCCATTCATATCCAGCTTCATGTGCTCGATGGCGGTGGAGGTCAGCGGGAGCACCGACTAGCTGGAGTTCACCATGCTCCTCTCTGGCCCAATCCGCCCCTTCGGCCATGAACCGGGGTACCGCAGGGAAAGGGGGCAAGATTCTCATCCCCCCGACGCTGGTAAGGAAGGTGTCACGGGAATCAGCGCGTCATTGGCGAATACCGCCGGCCGCCGCTGCTGCAAATCTCTGAGTCTTGGTGAGTTTTGGTTAGATGGGGAAGAACCAGAGGACGAGAAGACGAGAAGACCTGTATGCTCTGTCTGAGCAGAGGCCAATGAGAATCTTTGACGAGGTAGATGGATTATTGGGGTTGGATGGATTGTAGGGAAGAGATCTGAGCTTCGTCTCCCTTCCCCTGTTCTTGCGTGCTTCCCTTTCTTCAGGAAGAAAAATATGCCCAAGCACTAGTATAGTTAATTTACGTTAATTACTACCCGCTAAGATATGTTGATCTTGCCCTTCGTTGTATCTTCTGCACCATCTGTTTCTCTATTCACCCGCCACGTAGATGAGTAGGTATGTGCCTTGCTTTGCAGGAAACCCATTGAACAATTGTACCTCTTCTCCTGAAGCCGATGCTGCTGTGCCTATGAGCTCAGATATGATGGATGCTTGTAACGTAGGAAGACTAGTCGCACACACATTGATATTTAGTTGGCTTGTAATGTAGTCCAGTTGCACATACGTTGATGTTTAGTTGACAGGAAGACTAATTGTACACACATATACTCAGTTGGCTTGTAATTTAGTTTAGTTGCACATACATTAATGTTTAGTTGGCAGGACACTAGTTGCACACACATATGTGCAACTGACGCGGCAATGTAGCTTAGTTGCACACACATTGATGTTTAGTTGGAAGGACTAGTTATACACATATGCTCAGTTGGCGCGGCAATGTGGTCTAGTTGCATACACGTTGATGTTTAGTTGGCAGGAAGACTAGTTCGTCGAAACATTCCCATGCGGGGTCTACTTTTAAAGAGCACGTCGCGTGGGTTTAAACGGTGAAAACAGATCTAAATTTTGACACGCGGTTTAGAAGATATATTTTTTATAATTTTGAAAACCAAAAATTAATACACAAGAAAAGAACACAAGAAATATTAGTGCAGCAATATGGGCATCCATCAAATGAGAAAAGACCACATAAGATGATTAATTAACTGTGTTTTTATAGCACTTTTAGATTACAGTAATTTTGTCTTTTTTAACCTGTGATAGGACTAGACGTGCTGCCGACCAAGGGGCCGGCTGCTCGCTAGCGCTAGCGAGCCCGCCAGCTAGACACGCCCATGAAATATACTCCCTCCGTTGTTAAATATAAATTTTTTTAGAGATTCCATTACAGAGACTACGAATGTATATAGACTAAAGGTTTACTTATTTTGCTCCGTGTGTAGTCTATAGCGAAATTTCTTAAAAAATATATATTTAGAAATAGAGAGAGTAGTAGTAACTCGTTAAACAAGTATATATCAGTAGATGTGTACTCCCTCTATCCCATGATATCTTATATTAAAAGAACGGAAGGAGTAGTTTCTTATGTTTTTTTCATTGATAGAACGAGCTAGATTCGTACTAGTAAAATGATGTTTCCAGCAGTATATGGTTTGTAATATGCAACTGCTATTAGACTACCCACATTGTGAATAACTTCAACAATAACATAAGGTTCAACTCAGCAAGTTTGCTTATGTGGCAGTGATTTAATGAGAAAAGAGAGATGAATTGAGCAAAATAGCTAATTACATTGGTCAAACTGCCGACCTAGAGATTCGTGCAAGCATTATTACAAATCCAAAAGGAGGTAATGTTATGATATTGATGCCAATTCTATGAAGTTTGTCAGTTAAAGCGGAATAAATCCGCTTTGTCAGCTACTACCTCCGTCCTAGGTTATAAGTTCACTTTGTATTTTGTGTCAAATTTTGTTATAAATTTAACTAACAAAATATTAATATATGTCACCAAAAATGATATAGTTGGATTCGTATTCGAACATAGTTTTCAATTATATTATTTTTTATAACATGCATTAACATTTTATTATTTAAATTTAAGGTCAACTTTAGCACAAAATACAAAAGGAGACTAATAAACCAGGACGGAGGTAATACTCCGTAGTTGTCAAAAATGTGAAAACAGCGGCTTAGGTTCATATAGCAGCCTAGCTTCGGCATATCATGCATGTCATATCACCGGAAAAAAAAGATCACTTTCAGTTATTGGACTCCACTACAAATTTGATGTCAGATGTTTGACAATGGCAAATCGAACGTTTTTCATGCCAAATTATGTTCTTCGAGGATGGCAAGTGTAGTTGGCGAGCATGGCAAATCCCCCTCGGTTCGCTTTTTACCAGAAAGATTACTGTCCTTACAAACTAAAATCGCTACTAAGCATACAATTCCGACGTAGGATATTTAGCGTTTCCATAGTTATTTTTGTACTCTCTTTGTTCCAAATCAATTAAAATTAGTAGAATTTTGCATGTCACGTGAGGTCGAATTATGGATTAACTGTTGAGGGTACACGCGACATGATATAGCTTGAATTGATAAAAATATTTTTTTTCAAAAGAGAGATCGAAAAGTGGGCTTTGAATGGTTGAGATGCAGGACAACTTGTTACACACAATCTTGCTATTGACATCAACAGATCTAGAGATCGAGATTGCAACCCCCTTTTTTTCTTGAATAAGAAATGTTTCTCAAAGTCCACTTTGATATTCAACTTGCCAACTGGCTAGGGTAGCTGCCACTCTTTCGGTCTTTCCTTGGTTTATAAATCATCCTAGTGGTATTTTGCAAATGGTGCTAAACATCCTACTGTAGTACAACACAGTAAATAGTTGTTGTTTTTTTGAAATGATGGTCAAACCTCCGGTCTCTGCATCGTTATGATGCACACAATCACTATTATTAATGGTTGCCATATGAACTGTGTCTTCAAGTAAAGTAAAACAAATGGAGATCTTGATGTTTCATACGGCAGGCCGATTTGCCGCACAGTGACAGATGCGGTGCTTGTGCTGGACGCCATCGTTGGCTACGACGCCCTCGACGCGGCAGCCACAAGCACAGCTTCCAAGTACATCCCCGATGGTGGATACACACAGTTCTTGAAGAAAGACGGACTAAACGGGAAGAGGATCGGCATCCCCAATGGGTTCTTCAACTACGCGAATGGGACCGTGCAGCACACAGTTTACCAACAACATATAGACACAATGAGGTATTTGCCTTCTTCTTTTACAATAGCGGAGCAATCCTAATTTCCATCTTTGCCCTCTTTGTGAGATGTTCAATGCCTCAAGTACTGCAAAGTTTGCCGAAAAAGTATTACTATCTCCGATCCATATTAATTGTCGCTATTAGATAGATCCGTTTGAGCAACAACTAATATGGATCGGAGAGAGTCACATTACCTTGTTTGTCCATTTGAAGGAAACAAGGAGCAATAGTGATCGAGGACCTTGACATAGCGAATCTAAGTGTCATATTGGATTCCCTTAACAATGGACAAGAGATTGCATTAGCAGCAGAGTTCAAGTTAAGCCTCAACGCATATCTGCCGGGCTTATCCTACTCTCCAGTTCGAACACCTGCAGAGATCATAGCTTTCAACGATGCACATCCCGTTGAGGTCAGCTTAGTTCAGAGTTGATTGTTTTCATCTTCATGTATTTTCTCATCGTTACCTTTATGTTATGGTTTATATGTTTGTTTCCGTTAAAAGTCACGAAACTGAAATTACGAGATTGACACGCATGGCAGGAAAAGATGAAGGAAATTGGGCAGATCATCTTCCTGGTGGCCGAGAACACGACCGGCATTGGTGCCATTGAGAAAGCGGCGATCAGTCAGCTAAACAAGCTGTCCGCCGACGGGCTAGAGAAGCTGATGAGGGAGCATGAGCTGGACGCGGTCGTGACACCCAACGACTCCGCGTCCTCCGTGCTCGCCATGGGCGGCATGCCGGCCATCACCGTACCGGGTGGTTACGGCAAGCTAGGGGTGCCGTTTGGTGTCAGCTTCGGTGGGTTGAAGGGGTACGAGCCGAGGCTGATCGAGATGGCGTATGCGTTTGAGCAGGTTACCATGGTCAGGAAGACCCCCACTTTCTTGCCGTAGAACAGACAAGAGAATGGTGGTGTTGTTGGGATTTATTTTGTTTGTTTCACCATATTTATGTACATCTATGGTGTAATTATTTTCCGCAAATTTGTCGACAAATATTTAGATACTTTTCAGAAGATCTTTCCTGGAAATGTATCGTTGGAAAAGTGACCGGGACAGGCATACTCATGGAGCATCTGAAAAATGCCAAAAGCGACTCCACAAAATATGTTCAAATGCCACTAACTTAAAGCAACGGGCGCACTGGCAAAACCACTAACCACACTGACACTGGCACCGTGCAGCTCAGCTAAGTATGGCTTGGCTGCGGCTGCAATCTGCTGCCGCCGTCCTCGCTCTGATGGTCATCGCCGGCGCCGCGCACAGCTTCGAGTTCCACGAGGCCACCATCGACGCCATCCAGCTCGGCTTCCGCAACGGCAGCCTCACCTCGGCCGCGCTCGTCCAGTTCTATCTGGACCAGATCAGCCGCCTGAACCCGCTGCTGCGCGCCGTCATCGAGGTCAACCCGGACGCGCTCCGGCAGGCGGCTTGCGCCGACGCCGCGCGCGGCCGCGGCCAGCCCACCGGCGTGCTGCACGGCGTATACCCGTCCTGCTCAAGGACAACATCGCCACCCGCGACGCGCTCAACACCACGGCCGGCTCCTTGGCGCTCCTCGGCTCCGTGGTGAGGCGGGACGCCGGCGTGGCGGCCCGGCTGCGGCGCGCGGGCGCCGTGGTGCTCGGCAAGTCTAACCCCTCCGAGTGGTCCGAGTTCCGCCAAGTCGACAACGGGTGGAGCGCCCGCGGCGGCCAGACGCGCAACCCGTACGTGCTGTCGTCCGACCCGTGTGGGTCGAGCGCCGGGTCGGGCGTCGCCGCGGCGGCGAACATGGCGGCCGTGACGCTGGGTACCGACACCGACGGCTCCATACTCTGCCCGTCGTCGTTCAACTCCGTGGTCGGCATCAGGCCGACCCTCGGGCTCACCAGCCGTGCCGGCGTCGTGTCCATCACCCCGTTGCAGGACACCGTCGGGTGGGAATTCTTCTTCTTGATGTTGTTTCTCTTCATTCATCATTATTGGAATATATTGTCGTCTTTCTCCATCATCAGTTTTGACTTTTGAATGAATTGGCTGGAGCATGAATCTTCTATATCTAAATAATTAGCCCTCACTAACATATTTCTCTCAACATGCAAGCATGCCACCTCATCATTCAACATGCATGAAAAAGGCTCACCTCAACATGGAACTATGCATAATAAAAACCCACCTCAACATGCAAACATGCATGGAAAATTTCATTCTATTATGCTATTTACATTTAATTTTTATATTCATTTAAAAACTATTATTTCAAATATTAATGTTTCATATAACCAAAACCTCATCAAAATATTGCAAAACATTCCTGCAACAACGTGCGGAGCGTCATCTAGTTCAATATGGTATCAGGCTCAAAAGTCTTAATAAGTTCAAGACTCTGCCAACGCAATATTAAAAAAAGATTATGTGGCCTACTTAAATTCATTGAAAAATAGCACGCTATAGTGTATTGAGAATTGTCTCGCTAAATATATTAGTGTACAACGTCTCGTTAATAGCACACTATAACGTGATATAGCACGCTAATAGCATATCTTGAGGTCAGCTCTATTTTACTGTAGCGCGCTATTTTTTTTCCTTGCTTAAATCCCACGTCTAAGAACTAAATAAGTCTAGACGTGAGGGAAGCGTTGAAATATATTTTCCACCTCTCTTCATCGGTTTGAATTTTGAATGAGTTGGAATGCAGGCCGATTTGCCGGACGGTGTCAGACGCGGTGCACGTGCTGGACGCCGTCATCGGCTACGACGAGCACGACGCCGCGGCCACCGGAGCGGCGTCCAAGTACATCCCTCCCGGCGGGTACGCGCAGTTCTTGAGGAAGGACGGGCTGAGAGGCAAGAGGGTCGGCGTCCTCCGTGGATTCTTCCAATCATATGCAGGCACGCAGCGACTGAGGGTGTACGAGCAGCACCTCGCCACCATGAGGTGAGTGACGAACAATTTAAATAAATACCGCCGACTGTCGATGGTTTTCTATTATTTTGGAATGCAAATTTGGAACCTTTATGACCGATTTGGTAGAAAAGAGGGAATGGTGTGCATTTTTCATTGGGGATTCCGTGAAATAAAACGTCGAGTCTTCCTCCTATCCCTTATGTGGGATATCCAATGTATTGGAAGTCAGGTTAAAGATGGTCTTTATCGTCATCTTATTCTTTATATGGAATGTGGGGGGCAAGGTACCTTCGGGTCCTTCGTCTTGGTTCAACCAAATAAACTATGAAAAATGATGTGAATTTCAAAATTTTAGTGTATTGTTTTTTTTTGAACTAAAGAAGGTACCTAAAGGTTTCGATTTTGCATCCATATACTCTTATTCTATTTTATATTAATTTCGTCAAAGGAAACATGGGGCCGTGGTGGTCGATAACTTACGTGTCACGGCCAATCCGACGGCTCTGTTGGATGATATCAGTTCCAACGAGGGCATCGCAGTGGTGGCAGAGTTCAAGCTCAGCATAAACGCCTACTTGGCAGACTTGGTCTACTCCCCGGTCCATTCGCTCGCGGACATCATAGTTTTCAACAACGCACATCCTATAGAGGTAATAATAAATAGCGTAAAAAACTGAAAATTCTTGATTTATCTTATTGTATGTTCGAAATAATAAGCAGCAATATATCCAAGAACATATTGTGTAACTTAGTTTACCCACAAACTTTAGAGGCCGTGTTGCTTGTGCATCGGTTCATTTACATCCATCGATGCAGAGGCCCGGATCCAATAAGTGAGCTGAAACCTAATTAATGACATGTTTGCTGCAGGAGCGGATGAAAGATTTCGGGCAGGATGACCTTATCGCGGCCCAAAACACAAGCGGCATTGGCCCCGTGGAAAGAGTGGCGATACGACGGCTAAAGGAACTGTCAGCTAATGGGCTGGAGAAGTTGATGAAGGAGCACCAACTAGACGCGATTGTGACGCCCGGCAGCGACGCTTCTAGCCTTCTTGCCACAGGTGGTCACCCTGGCATGATTGTGCCAGCGGGGTTTAACGAGCAAGGGGTTCCCTTTGGCATATGCTTCGGTGGGCTGCAGGGGTACGAGCCAAGGCTGATCGAGATGGCATATGCATTCGAGCAAGCTACTAAAGTGAGGAAGCCACCCATGTTCAAGCCCTAGCTGGAATGCACAATCAAGAGTTAAGTATAACCCTAGTATGTGCATCAGCCATTCAGAAACTTAGTGTGTGTTCATGATGCTTTGTATCGCCTTCATGCTCAATAATATGAGTTAATAGAGAACACCCTTTATATCTCTCAGTAGTGCATGTAAAAACTTGCTTCGGTTGTCGGGTCTTGGCCTCCTTTATATATTCGTGGTATGGTGGTAGCCTCCTCATCTCTGAGTAGGCTTATTTACGAGGACCCAAAGCATATCCCAATGGTGTGGGCATCAAGGTCTACATATACCTAGGTCCATACACCCCATATGACATATATAGTATATGCATACGTAGTACAACTACTCATTGTCACACAACATTTATTCAAAATATTGCAGCTCATGTGAAAAATTGTCGCATGAAGTTCATATAAGATGTTTCGGAGGAATCTATGTGCCCAACAAGCATGAAGGGTGTGGGCACGAGCAATGTAGAAAAGCAGGACTTTACCCGGTCTGTGGACTAAGCGTTCGATCTTACCCTCGGCCCTAAGATCAAATGTCTGAACCCTATGATCGGTGGGAATCTAAGTATATTGAATCTCCTTACATGATGGTTGATATATCTTCTACTAATCCACATAAGAGTGTTCTTCAAAAAAATTTGCTCTTAGGGCACGTACAATGCAAGATGCTTAGGGTGTGTTTAGTTTGAGTCACCAAGTGGAACGGCATGGGCTGGACCCGTCCCTGGGCCTTGTTCCAGCGTTTGGTACGCAAATGGAACAGAACCCACTCGTTCCCACCGAACGAATATTCTGTGTATATCCGGAACCAAGCCATACCTCCGAATCGGGCGGACCATGCGGAACGGGTGCCTCTTTCCCCTCCCCCCGACTCGCACGCACCCTCCATATCTCAGCGCCGCCACTCCCCCGACTCCCACCTCGCCCATTCTCCGGCGTCGGCTGCCCGTCTCCTCCGTGTCGTCTCTCCTCCTGCTTGTCTTCCTCCCAACAGTTGGCCATCTTCATCTCTCCCAGCGACAGAAGGAGGAGCGGCCATCTTACCGCAGACACATTCAGGCAAAGGAAGGAGGAGCGGCCGTCCTGTCACAGGCACATCTGAGCGGCCGAAGCTGCTTGCTGTGCATCGGCAGCGGCTAACGGTGAGTGAAGCAGCGGCCATCTTGTCGTAGGCACATGTGGAAGCTGCTTGCAGCGTAGCGGCAGCGGCCAAGGAGGAGTGCCGCAGCGACCAATTGTGGCGGAGCTGCGGTAGTGGAAGGAGCCGCAGCGACCATGGGCTGTGGTTGTGGCCGTGGCTCGTGGCTGGCCGAGGGCGGCCTCACCTGCAGCAGCGGCGTACACACATCTAAACATGAAGATGTAACCGTTCCATTCCACCTCACTGACCATATTAAACATAGAGATGGAACCATTCCATTCTTGTGGAATGGAACCATTCCATTCCATTCCACTTGGTTCTTCAACTAAACACACCCTTAAAGAGGAGCTTATGAAAATAAATCAGTTTTTTTAAGCACCGATGCTTATTTATATAGCACAAGGCCTTACCTGGACACCTCTAATATGAAAACAAGCAACGACGCTTAATAAAAAAATTGGCTTATTTTCACTAGCACATTGCATTGTATATGTTCTTCGGAGCCAAGCCGTGAGAGCACTAGACATGTTCTTTTAGGCTCAAGACACCTACAGGGAAAATGTACAAGCACATATGATATCCGGCTCCTGTATATCGATTGCAAATTTGCAAGATGACATTGTTGTTGCACAACTCATGCACATCCTGAGTAAAAATGAACATCACTGATTTTATATGCATTCACTCCTACTATTTATTACATACATAATGTACACCATACGAACACCAATCGCATCACCTGTTTCTTGCTGTACACTCTGATCACTAGCTCAAACTAAAAACCTATAAACTAAAGAAATCTAGTTCACCCAGAACAACAAAACCTATTCTAACGGTCAATGTACATACTCCAGACTAACAAAATTTCACTTCAGACACATCTACACTATGCCGGAACAAGTTTCGGGTCTAGAGCGCCATGACTACAGGGGACAAAATACAGCAGTGCCATGCCGTTGAGATTCTGCCATTTTTGCGACTAGGTACACTACATTGTCCAGAATCTGTCCGGGTCAGGGCTAAACAAGGAATGATCTTGGATCTCCAGATTTGCTATGTGCCAGTTGACCAATCCGGCTTGAAGCGACTTGACAACAAACAGGACAACTGGCAGTATCCACCATCCATCGTCGTCCCTACCCTTGAAGCTGCAGATGCGCCAAAGAACAAACAGATCAGCATGTAACATGTGGGTAGTTTTTAATTCTTCTGTCTCATCTAAAATAATATTTGTAATTTGTAATTAAGTCAATCCAAAACACAATGATATCCACTATTATCACTATTAAAGGGCCATTTGCTGGTTTCGCTTCCATCACTTCCACCCTTCTCATCCAACATGCCCTCTCCCACCCACTTTCTTTTTCAAACCACGCGATAATCCCCACTAATTTTTTTTTCCAAATCAACCCCACCTCCTCCTTTCTAGGGAAAAAAATCCCATGCAAAGCAATCGACAGAAATCAAATAAATTACCAATAGCAAGAAATCCCTTGCTAGCAAACAACAAAATCAACTCATGTAGTTGTACGTACACAATCTCAATCACATCATATATTTCCTTACCTTTGCCTATGGACTCCCTCCTGACAACATATCTCAATCACAACCCAATCAAATTTTCCTACCTTGAACCACTAGAATAAAGTTGCCCCTGTTGCAAGGCATAGGTAATTTGCTAGTAAAAGTAATTGTCTAGATTCTCAATGTGGCATTTTTTAATTACTCGTGACATGGGTTTCCCTAACCCCCAACAAATACCGCCCAAACTCTCGGTTGTAAGTGGAAAGCCTTGAAATTATAGTAAGCCAGTTTCCTGAGCAATGGATCTTTTTCGAAAACTGGAGAACGAATAGTGCGAGTCGATTGAAATGTTCTCTCTATAAGTACATATAAGGAATCTAACCTTTTGCTGTTTGATGCCTGAGCTGAAGACACTGTCAAAGAAGATAGCCCAGAGTACATAGCACCATAGACGATTGCTACAATCTGCACGGAAATAAGATTCATAAATCTCCGAACCTGTCACACTATATGTTTATGAATATATAGATATTAAACTGTTGCGATGCATTTCGAACTGATAGCAATAGAATTAATAGATATATTCTCTACTATTACAATGCTAGATACAAAAGAGTTCAAGGATAAATAGCATGTAAATAAAAGAGTTCAAGGATAAACCACATGTAAACAAGACTTACAATGTTTATGACAGAAGTAGTATTCCAAAGTGTAAAAATGCGGGTGACAGAAGATCTTTTTGGTCCTCGGCTGAAAAGTGCATTGAGGCCAGCAAGAAAAGGGGAAAGCAAAGCAAGGGGTGGAATAAGCAGTACAGCAAGGAAAGCTCCAACAGATATCCAGTAGTATTGTACAAGCATAAGCAGGGTGATGGTAAAATCACCCACAAGTACAATACAAATAAGCAACTGCAGTGTTTCCTGAAATGCCAAAGCAAGGTCACAGTTAAGGTAATATAGGTAACTGTCATGTACAACATGAGCATTTGTGTGCTTATAGAAAGGGTCTAGTGGTTGCTTACCGCATAGCCAATAGGCCTGCAATTTTGCAAGAGCAACGACAGAGGGAATAGATAATCTCTTTTGTAGTCCAGTGACTTCAGTGTCTCTTCGTTTATGACCCCACCAGTCACTCCGCCTGTCAACCGCTTTCTGGAAACACCATAGCTTGTGCAAGGCTGATCCTGAATTGCCTGCTTGGAACCCAGTAGTGGAACTGCAAAATTCTTCCTGTAGAATTAAAAACATAGCAGTCATTTCACACAGCATGAGAAATGTTTTTTGTAAGACATGCTATTGTAGTTGGCCTTTCTTTTCATACCTCGAGCGATCACCAAAATCTGGGGCATGCTCATGATGGTGGTGACTCTTGTAGAAGTTTTCATTCACTGCTACAACAATACCTAGCTGGTAATAACCAGAAGCAGTGGCCTGAAACCACCCTAGCTCTACTCGAACACCATGTCGCTCAAGTTGGGGATTCCCATGACTCTTAATCCAAGAAACAACCGGACCCAGAGTTGACCGGATGCTGCCTTGCTTTACTGACCTCAACTGAGTATTCAAGCCAGCTACTAATCTGTTCCAAATCGCAGTAGACACATACTGGGAAAATGAAACTGAGTCACTGGGAGTGACTGAACACAAGAAATGCATTTTGTAGCATATATAAGAAGAAAATAAGCAGTGGACACCTCAAAAACACTAGAATATGATATCAAAACCAAACACAGCTAATAGGGATTTTTATACCATTTGCCTCAAAGTTGTTGCACGCCTATGACAATTTGCAAAGTTAAGGCATATCAAATGGGGCAAGTTACAAAGGCACACTAACCTCGGGGCAAACGATAAAAAATCTGTAACCAATAATAATGCATTACTTTGGCAGACAACCATATCCTAGTCAAGACTGGAATTTTTCTACTTTGACCATGTGTGACAAAGTGGCTACTGGCTAATCCTCATGTAGTAGTAATATAATTGGGAACGTGGAGCATATCTATAGATATAAAAAAGAGTAATGTCCTTGGCATCACTTGTTCAATATTAAATTGTCTAATGTTCACCTGGCCAAGAAGATTTGACAGTAATGTATCACTGTGTAGGTGGTATGGGGACATATAGCTCCCCTCACCGCCAAAAATTAAACACATGGGAAACCTCTTCTGGATTGTGGCCGCTACATCAAGTCGTTTCTCATCACCTCCCAGAAAGAAATCAATGTAAGCGACCATTAAGTCTGGAGTTGAACCAACCTGTTAAGTTCAAACAATTACATGTGTTAGACTGGTATGTCAGCAATGAAAATAACACACCAAATTTCCCTGCATTCCTAACAAACAGCTATTCATGGTTCACAGAGCTAAGGAAGAGTATACTTCAGATCAGAAGTCAAACTCAGCTGAATAATATCTCTGAGTAGCTATTCCAGGTATATCTGGTGAGTTTGGGTACAAATTTAGATACATGGCTAGTACACCATTGAACTGAAACCCAGTTGAACTGATTTTAAAAACATTGACACAATTTGACACAATTACTACTGGTTCTAATACCAAATGACGTGACTAAATTATGATTACTGACCTTCAGCCCTTTATATAGAGCCCGTGATCTGCAAGAGCGAAGACATGAATGGTCGTATTCAGATTTAACGTATTCTTGAAGACGATGGATTTTCTTTCTTCTGCGCCATTGCTTCCAAGACCAGGCACAAGGATATGCAAGTACTGCAAGTATACTATGCACAGAACCTTCCCACCACTCAAAGGCTGCTACCAAATTTATCTCATCGATAAAACGATTAAAAGCATCTTCATACCTGGGAAAAAATAACAGAATTGTCACCTACAGTCAGGAGATACATATATATATATATATATATATATATATATATATATATATAGAAGTACAGATGGAAACATTAAACATTGTTCTCTCATGGAATATGGGTCATTAAATCGATATCCATATGTCATTCAGATCAATCAAGATAATAGTCGCTCCCGTTTCGAACACGATAGTTGAACTGTTTTCAGCAAATTCTATAGTTCAAGGTAGGCCCTAAAGGGTTTTGGATCTCGAATTTTAGAATAAGCAAGTTTTATACTTCAGTCACTTTTTTTTGCTCAAGCTCAGTTGGTTTCATCAGCAATGTAATTGCTGTGTACCTGTGAATCTAGAACCACTACAGCAAGGATGGCTGTATGAGAACATCCAAGCTACAAATTCTAAGGAAAAAGAAAAGACAATAAGAGGAAGGATTTCACAAATGGGTAAATCAACAAAACAGTGCAATATTTTCTATAGGTTAGTGACGCGTAGAACAATGTGAACAACTGAACATTAGTGATATGTAGAACAATTTACATCTGAAGTTATATATTTGCAGTGCAAATTATAGTAACTTCTCTGAATTCTATTACTTTGTGATGAATGAACACGGATGAATTAGTGATCATGTACTGTCATAGATTCATAAGATGAAAAGCCTTACACAATGCCAATTATAGATTCAGGGGGCGAGTAAGGAAGATGCCACGGTTCTCGGAATGTATTAGGTCCCATGAAGTACATTCTGTGCACATGACTTTGTGTTTCTTCTGCCCTGCTGGCCCCAGGTACCTATTTATAAGAAAATACACAATAAGCAAGATTTCTCAACAAACTGTACTACAAGTGTCCTTGTACTTCATCATATTTAAGAGCTAAATATGCTTTGATGAGGTGGAAAGCTTTTGACGAGGCATGTTTAGATAAATAGAAGTAGTGGGGATCAACTAATAATAGAAAACTTTTTTTCCATACATGTTGGGGTGGGCCTTTAATGAGGTGGCAGGTCTGGTGAGATGGCATGTGTGCATGTTAAGATAAATAGGAGTGGTGATCAACTACTTAGGTATATAGGATTTGCTCAATGACCAGATCTAGGTGATTTTGCAGTTGCTCTAACTACATCCAAAGACCATTTAGAATAAAATGAACTATACCTCAGCCAATGAAAGCAAAAAAGGCGAAGAAGCATAGGCATCATTGTGGATTGCACTTGTAGCCCGATACGTGACTTCACTCTCACCAATCTTAACTCTTACGGCACTTAAGATGAGTGCCAAAAGAATAATTGCAAAGAATAGGAAAACCGCAAAAGACCAAGGACCCCCAAAAGTATATATAACTTCCTCAAGTGGTGTGTAACAATTTGGCATCTTGTACTTAGCAGATATGCACTTATACGGGCAGGATGGCTGGGTAACACCACCTAGCAAGTCAAAGTTAATGCTTATTTTCTTCCATGCAAGGTCAAGAAGTTTGAACATAAACAAGGCAAGATAATGCAAGTCCGATGACCTACCTCTTACATATATGAAGTCAGCACGGTTTGGAAGAGCATTCAAAGAACAAGGGGTGCAGAGAGATGAGTTGGACCCAGCAACATTTTTATATGTTCCAACTGGGCATTCCTGGAAAGAGTTATAGTCAGTCAATGGTTTCAAAGGAACTAACAGAAAGTCATCTGCTAGTTAGAGAACATTAGCCTATTAGCCTTTCGTTCATCAAGACGGAGTGTGTGGTGCAGGTTCTTTTGAGAAAGTTCCCTCTCTTTCAGCCACTTAGCCTATTAGCCTTTCGTTCATCTATTGTCACTAACAACCTTACCTTCTTTTCCTTAACAAAAAGATGTGCAAAGCTTCTACGGCTCTCTAAAAAGAAGTATGAAACATAAATAGGCTTAGTTTTGTACTGCATCCTGGAGCCAAAATGTTCTGTCCACCCTAGCCTCATCCCTCTTTTTTTCTGTTCCCTTTAATGTAAATATTCTGGATGTTACTCCTTAATGAAAATGGATGCAGAGATTTTGCATATACAAGAAAAGGAACAGGTAAAATAAATTAATATGTAGTAAGATGAATACTATATATTATTTGTGTTACTAATAACAGAAAACGTGCTATGTAAGCTGGATGAACAAAGACATGTCAAGTTTAGTGCTCATACGGTACAAAATGTTCCATATAGTCCCACAGGGCACTCCTTTCCTGTTATTGTTCCATCTTCTCCAAAATGCCCATCATCATTACCAGAACCTCCACTACACAAAAGAACAGCTATTGGAAATTAGCACAAGAATATATTCATTCACTAAAACTTCTAAGGCTCAGGCAGTGCACAAATGAAGTTCCATGCCAAAACAAAATACTATTGAGTTCTCCCATGTAGGTCAACACAGATAGTAGCTGTTGCATTTCATGATGAAAACATGCATCTGAGGTGAAAAATAAAACAACAGGTATGCCTCAGAAATTTAGAGTAAATTGCACCACAAATATGATAACACGCAAATGGAATTAAAAAATGCCTTTAGAGTAAATGCACCACAGTTACCTGATCTAATAACAAAATAACCATTAGGTCCCTATACTTGTAAAACATTTTGGTAGGTCCCTAAACTTGCTAAACTATTTGGCAGGTCAAAACATGTGTCACTTGGGTCATTTTGACTCAAGCTAAAATGCCAACGTTATGCTGAAGGTATGACTATGATGTTCATCATTATGTGAACCCAAATTGCAGCATTGATCATCGACCCAAACAAATAACGTCAGTTTAGCACTTCTATTCAATTGGCATGTCATCATATTAGGTGAATGAAAGGCCATCATACCTTCAACTTGACATATGGATAATCAATATGGATGATTCAAATTAGCTTTTGCACCTTTTTATTACTATGTTAACAATCTTAGCAGACTATAAAGTTCTAAATTCTAATGACCTAAATGTCGTGTTCTAAAACACAGCCTAGGTAGCCTCTGCACATGTAGTATTTCACAATTTTAGCTACTTATCAGGTTGTAATGACCTATGCAATGTTAAGACTAGGAGAGCACTTTTGCTGCCGCATATAGGCCATAGTTGAAGGCTGGGTATTGGACCCACCTAGAAGGTTCTATGTGGACAATAGCACCACCTAAGCAGCAATGTTGAGCTTGGTGCGGCAGGCAAAAGGCAGCGACTCATAGGTCTGCTACTCTGCCCTAGATCTGCAGCACTAACTTCAGAGCAGAACAGGGATAACATGGCATTAGGAAGAGGCAATGTAACACTGGCATAGCCCATGAACCAGTAGCAGTGATGCCTGTTGAGGTCATGAGCAGAACCTGCAGAGGCATGTCGGCGAGGTAAGAAAGGAAATGGCCCACCCAACTAATCTGGCCCAACTCAACACCCACTCACATCCTAGGGCTTCAGTACTTCAGCACAGCCTCCATCACCATCAGTCTCCACCGGCCTCCTCTTATGGTGAGTTCACAGGCCACCACTGCTGCTCCGTTCACTGGTTTCTTCCTATCAACCAGCTAGATCAAGTGACCATGGCCATAGGGGACTGGAGGGAAACAGAAGCAAAGCTTCGGTAGGTGACGTTTATGGTGGTGAAAAACTGAAGCAGACACAGAAGAAGTTGACAGCAGCAGTGCGAAACAAACATACGGCTTCTGGTTAGCTTCTCTTTGCCTACCTAACTTCTCGGTTGGTTTACATCCATATCTATTTTGTACTTTTGTTTGTGTGTTCTAGATAATGTAGTAGCAAGCAGATAGTGACGTAGGAACTTAAAACGTGAGACGGGCAAACAGAGGAAGTAGCAAGTAAGAAACTTCTGAAAATCAGGATGATTTGCAGAAAACACCATTAAACAACTTAAGCTCCAATGTTGTGCCCTCCAGTAAGCTAACTTTGTTTTAGGACTTTCTTGACAGTCCTAATCCCTAAGATCCCGTCCAAACTAACAAGCAAGTCCAATGAGGATTCTGCTTGAATGTTGTGGTTGCAACAGAACACCAATAATCACATGTAACCGTAATAGAACTCCCATAAACATTTCCAAAAAAAATTGTGCAGTAATGACATTGGGTAGGTCAACGCTGGTGCAAACATATGATCTCTTTCTAATATGTAGGTGTCATTACGAAGGAATTTATTATATCAGGTATACTGGTTAAAGGAAAATCATCCGGAAGGCTCCGAATAACATAGTGAAACAATAAATGATCATGTCTCATGGCTTTAGAGAGACAGGTATATGCACAAGCAAGGAACCTCCTTTTTAATTATCATGGGTATTTACATGATTACGTACCTTGATGCTACTGTACCATTGATAGATGCAATCTGAACAAATTCATCTCCAGTAGCAATATTTGACCAGTGGAAGTGTATTCTGCCACCACCACCGCCACCTCCACCATGTATGCCTCCTTTGCCTCCAGATGCTGACAATGATGAATTTTTCTCTACCAGAAGCCCTTGAAGGAAAAAGAGAATTGTTCCTCCAGAACCGCCACCAATGCCACCTTTGAAGGACCCACTGGAATTTCCAATTGTGTCTCTATTGCTTTCACCATTAGAGCTCACAGAGCCATAAATTAACAATCTTGCAAGTGGCCATTTCATGGATCCAATGACTGCATCAGGAAATTAATCGGAATTTATAAGAGAAGTGGTACCAAAAGCTTCGCAAACTAAATGTACTTATTTCCAGAAGCAAACTGAAAAGAAAAGGCTAGTTAAGTAAGAAGAGTGCATGTAATAGATTATGCTCTCATTGTGCAGGGCAATGTGCTCGTGTCAAGCACAGAATAAGGAAAAAGAAATGTGATGACAGCAAACTCTGATGGTGCTATTAAAGTGCTTGAAGGAAAACTATCATCAGCACGGTAAACCCCTGTTGTGGATAAAGATTCACAACACAAGACTACACAAAATAGTGCATACCTATCAATCCCCCACCAGCACTGTCATCGCCTGACTCCGGAGAACCAGTACCACTTCCTAGCTCACATGGAAGATAAGCACTGCCATATCGTTGACCTCCTTCACTTGTCATTCCGTTGTAAATCCCTATACCACCCTGGCCTCCATGACCAGCACCACCACCAGCTCCATACTTAAGAAATGTTCCTCTACCAATGCCTGCTTTGCAACCTATAAAAAGATCCAGATTGCTGAGTGAACAGAGTTACCACATTGATAGGAGAGATTCCAGTTATTTTACTGATCACAACACAAAAACACTGAATCACCTAACTCTGAGGCACTTATTGCACCACCATCTGTAACAGTCACGGTTCTTGCTCGATGAATATGAATTATACTCCCCTTGACTATGCCACCGACAGTTATGTCTTCAACACGGCAAATCTGCAAAATGTGAATTTCTTACTAAGAAGCTAGAACAAAACACGAACTTCAAACTGCAATATAGCCAGATCAAAACAACAACGCACAATACAACTATGAGATAATAGGAACTTAATGTTATTTCTATTGGCAGGAGGGAATATTTATTGTCTTGTGAATTGTGATAACATTAAGGTGTATCATTCACCACTATCACCATGTTAGTAGCAAGAGGTGATTCCTTTTTTCTATCCATTTGATGTATTAGTTGTCCTGGGTAGGTATAATCCATGAAATCGTTCGGTTTGCCGATTCACGTGTATTGCATTCTGTCAGTACAGGGTGTTGATAAAAGAAATCAGAAATGCAATGCACTGCAGAAAATCATCTCTCTACTGAATGACAATGAAGGTTGGAGTGCAAGTATCAAATTCGACATGGTATACGACACATTTCAACAGTGCAAGTATCGAACACATCTTGTGGAATGAATATCCAAAGGCACAATGTAATTAAAATTTAAAAGTTCAGCCATCATGCTTCCTTGCCAAGAAGTTTGCTCTTGTATGGAAGATCTACAAGTTAATGAAAATTAGGAGCTTCCTTCAGAAGAGAATCTCACAGCAAACAATCCTTACTTGTATTGTAAATGACAAGGAGCTGTTCACATGGCAATCATCGGGGGGTGCGATTAACTCACTAGGGCATGTTTTACTTTCACAGATCGAAAGTGCATCCCTGATATACACAAACATTAATCCACAGCAGTGTTTAGAAGCAACTAAAGACCAATAATTTACATTGCAACAGCAGAACTCACAAGCTGCTTCGAACATCCTCATCTAGTGGAGCCTGGACAACGGAACCAGGACCAACCTGCTCATACATCAAGAGAAGTTGTGGTCACAAAAGTTATAACTACATGGAACAAGTTTTAAAGCTCACATGTTGTTTCAACATGATAACATGGACCAGCTCAACACTAAGCATACCAAAAAGGGAATCCCAAGAAATACAGTTGCACGGGATTAAGAAAGAACCAGGAAAGTGGATTTACTTGTTTCCAGAAGCATCCCAAATAATAATTGCATCAAGAGCTCAATGCATGTGGTTCAAACAAGTCAAGGCAAACACTAGGAAACATGGTTTATAAGGCAGTAAAGCGACCTAAAGCGAGCACCGCCTGCTCTGACGCTTAAGCAACGCCTAAGAGTCTAAAGCAGGCGCTTAAGCGCCTAAAGCGGGCAATATTTCTAAGGCGCTGCCAGGGCGCCTTATCGCTTAAGCGTCTGAAGCAGGACGCTTTATAAACATTGCTAGGAAACGGCAGTGCTTCCTAGATACTTATAATGCTGAAAGCTGATGAGTAGCATAAAAATAAGAACAGAAAATTGTTAATATACCAACACTCTCATATATGTGACATATTGCTGACGAACATGCAGTACAGTCAGCTATTCATTATACAAGTTCTAAGAACTTCAAGAAATTACAACTTATGAGATCTGAATAAATTGAGAATGCAGATAAGTGAAGTGTCCTTCCTACATAATAATGCATATGCTATATCATCCGCTGGAGAAGGAAATATTGAAGGTCTGGATAGGTAATTGCGCAAAAACTGGATAGGTAATGATATAATATGATCTTACTTCAATGTTGTAAAACAGAGACAGAAACAGTTGGCGTGCTTTGATTCCATCTCCAGGACCACTCAAATTAAGAAGTCCTTGTCCATAAACTCCCAAAGCAGCATTGGAAGATATCACTGACCCATGCTGTCAGAACAGAGAAAACTGAACTTCCACTACTAAGAAAAGGACATTTTGGCAATAAGGCTTTCAAACAAACATACCTTGAGTACGACAAGGTTTCTTGCCTCAAGCATTGATGCAAGAACAACATCCTTACCCCCACCATCTATCTGAATCTTCGAATCCCACATCAAGAGCACCTTCACATACATTCTGAAAGCACCATACACCTACAATAACAGGAGAAACTTAGGACTGCATAACATGCTCAGAAATGATTATAATGAAGTAACAAACAGTATATTTGGTACATCAGATGTGTCTTCCTGTTGAATCTTTGCAATTACAAGGAAGAAACACACACACACACACACACACACACACACACACACACACACAGATGAGCCCATCGTCCAATAACATGCTAAAATGACAGAAACCAGGCATAATTCGGTGGATTTCACTAAATCCCTGCTGTACGCACCTACGCGTGTGTGTAAACATGAACAGCAGGATTTGAGCCCTCTTGGGTGGAGCTGTTGCCCCCACAACTCCATCCCACAGTCCCACCAAGAGGCGGTTTTCATCTTGCTTCTAAATATAATCCTATTATACCAAGCAATGCTTCAATGTCTGCAAGTGTTGGACGCATGACAGTTCCTCAATGCTTCATCAGCATGTGTGAGAGCCATGGAAAGTATCCGAGAATCCCTCAGGTGTATCAGAGCCATGTCAGATCACATGTTGGGATATTGTTATTCTCCTCTCTGACAGGGCAAGGTCTCAAGTTTGGAGCAAAAATATCTTGTAGTTGGGCAACTGACGATATAGGCATTACACAAAGAGTAATATCAACTCAGCTGGGCGGAAGAATGGAACTAGCACAAAATTCTAAAGCAGGTCAGAACATGGTCGACTCAGCACAGCAGGCTAGAATGGATTTTCAAGAAGCGTAATCACATCAAATTAATACTGGACGTATGTACAGCATACAGCATGGTGTAGTTCGATTGGTGAAATTTAGGATACCAAATTGTGTCACAGGGCACTGAAATTTACAGGTGTAAAAGCATCACCATCCACATACGCATGCGCTTGCACCAAAAATATATAGATATGCAATTCATAATTCTCATAAACCAGTTGGGTCTCTCAACATCCACACCTCCTTTAACAGCCCCTTGCTCAAGCGATTGTAAATTTTGTCGAATGATTGTTTTTTAGGAAATGCTCATCCACAATTGCGTTGGAGGCCTTAACTTCTATAAATCGCAGTAAGACTTCTTTAAAACAACTAATTTAGATCATCAATTCCTCCTTCACCTTGGTGCTTAAGGAAAAGTCTCTACAAGCACCATAAACAAAAGCTGTGTATACAACAAGGCATACCTTTATAACAGAGTCACTCATTAGAAGCTCCTCTGCAACCAGCTCAAACTCTGATATTGGATTTTCAGACAACCCAAAGCAAATGCTACCCCCAGTAAGTAGCCTTATTTGCCCTGTCACCTGAACAAGTAGAAAATAGGAGCAAGTAAAAACAGCGAATTAAATAATGGAAATGCAGGTAGGAATAGGAAAAGTGTCAAACAATAACAAACAGTAGGTAAAGAGGAAGGAAAGCACAACGAATATAAAGGGCATGGAAACCCAGCCAAACAAATTTAGAAAGGAGCTCCATGATAAAAATGTAAACATGCCTGATATGCATAGACTTCATTGCTCACTCAAGTCCAAAAAGAATATATTCGAATATAAATTATTTAGTGGCCCATGTAAAAAGAAACATTGTGATCGACAAACTAAATTTTAAAAATTAGCCACAACAAAGGAAAAGAAGATAATGAATGGGAAAATTATAGTAGAGTGACAACTGCAGGAATCGATGGTTATTACAAACTGTGAGTGTTGTATGGCATGCCAGTGGTTGACTGACGGGGCAAGGGGGCAGGCGGGCAGCAGGGGCCTTTTCTCCTGCCAGGCTCCATGCTGGCACAGCAAGCACTGCCAAACTTTTTTTCCACCCTAGGAACCCATGGCGCAGCACTACCATTGCAAAGCGCTAGCTCAGATAAGAAATTTAATCAATCTGAAGGGGTAAGTAAACAGAGAATGGCTTAAGTTGTGTTGGTGGGCTTTGGGTTTACTACATAAAAGACAGAATATGGCACCAGGCAGCCCAGACTAGCCGAGTCAAGCTAACAAGCGTCCGAGACCCTCCCTCGACTAGTGTTACAATTGCAGGGCACGGGCACTGGGTGGGCATCACAGCAAGGAACCCTAGCGGCAAGGTCAAATCCTGGCTCAACCCCTGTGTGTAGGAACACCACAAGCAGGTTCAATTAGTGCTGCTCAACAGCTCATCCACTTTACAAAAATCACATTAGCTTGTTGACAACAAGGCCATGTAAATTTGAGAAACTGGATGATAGCCTAGTGGTGGAGGCATGAGGTGGTGCCTCCTTGCAAACCCCGTTGATTTATTTCGTGTAGTGAATAAACCAGTGCCGTCTTCTTAATAAAATTTTGTCGTGCCAATATCCGCAATTAGATTAGTGCAGGTATTATTATGGGACCTCCTTAAATGGGGAACATAGATTTGCAGAAACAATTGGATATTAGTGCGGTGTAGATGCAATACTGAGAGAAGGCACTTCAAGAAAATCGAGATATTAGTGTAGTTATACAGGTACAGTATGTTTGCTTGGAAAAAAATATACAGTACAATATAACCTCAGAATTAGTTGCGCAAAGGCATACAAAATATTGATTAATAAATAAGTCATGAACGTGATGTTAGTCGTGAGTCAAAGTATTCAAACCTGTACTCTGGACCACAACAAGGGAACCAGCACTTTTGCATTGCTCTCCACAAGCACATTGGACCAAAGTTTAGTCACTGAGAAACCCAGCAATGGAGTTTCCGTATGCGTGGTGAAGTTTCCATTGCTGACCTTTAGAGTCTCCAATGATTTATCATATATTGTGCCTGCTGCACCAGCATTCTGGGGGCACCCAAAACTCTGTCCACCTGATGAATGTGAAAAAAGTTTTACCATCAGAATACAACGAATGGGAGAAGGATTGCATTACTGAAAAGCGATGAAGCAAACAGGCGTTGATATCTTGCTCTCAAGAACTTTATTGTTGACATTTAGCAGTTGTTCCATTAGGAGAAACCATTGACTCATGAAAAAAGGTGTTTGCACACGAGCGGTACTTTATGCAAAATAGTGCAAAACAAGGCTGCATGAGTTTAACATCATGGCTAAGTCAACAGAATGCACTAATTGAGCTATCCCTACATGAGGTGCAACCTACGTGTCACACCCTTAATGCATTTGGTACTCCCTCTGTAAAGAAATATAAGAGTGTTTAGATCACTACTTTAGTGATCTAAATGCTCTTATAATTCTTCACAGAGGGAATAGTTACTAACTAGCCAGAGAACCAATACATGACACTAAATAGTATTAGTAACCAGTAATAAATATCCATTGCACTATTAATTGAAATAGTTTGGCCGATTGTGCTTCCCTATGGGGAAACACCAGTGGCAGGAGGGTTACAAAACAGTTGCATAGAAACTAAGGCCAGAAAATACTCACCGTGAGCTATAATTTCCAAATCTTGCTGAATGCTGTAAAATTTTAGGGATATCCTCCCACCACCTCCTCCGCCCCATCCATTACCACCGCCAGCACTTATTGTACCATTTCCATATCTAGAATGTTATACAATAAGGGAGTGTTGCATCTCACAGGTCAACGCAGAAAGCATAAAGTGCAAGTATGTGGTTTGCTACTTTGCCTATGGGATGTTTATGAATCTTGCAGCAATTAATAAAGTAAATGGTCGTTGTTAAATGTTTAAATGGGATTTCGGTTTTGCAAAGATGTAAACCTTGTGGGCAGCTCAGATGTTATGGGTCATAACAGGATAACAGGGCTATGTATCGATTGTACCATTGGAGTCGCACTAGAGCATCATATCCAACAACACTTAGCTATATCACAACTCATGATATTTCTCAATATTTCAAACTTGAGTAAATGGTCACTGTTAGAGATTGTCTGCTTGAACAAAAAAAATTGTGTGTAGGGTAGCAGGAAGAAAGGCAGCACATCAGACAGCAAGTCACTGTTTTGCAACTCAACGCAGCAACTGCACTCAAATTATAGCATCGCGGTACAACCAGACTAAGTCATAGATACTCTTGATTTCCTTGTTTTGCTTGAAAATGTAATTTCAACATAATCCTGAATAAAGGAGATTCACCCAATGTCTAACAAAGTGCAATGACATGGTAATTCATAAAACGCTCTAAAAATTCCTTAACAAGAAAAAACATCATAATGTTCACATTATGAAGTTATGTAGCCAGATTGTGCATTTATTTATCGACAGAAGCATCCGGACAGGCTAATTCCCGTGGAATAATGTGAAATGATCAAATAGGAGTCGAATACTTCTATCCAAGGACTTCACATTGCTAACGTAAATCGTATCAAAAACAAGTAAAGTTTCAAGAAATGCAGAACTTACAGCTTGAAAGCCTTGATCATAATGCTTCCCCCGGACCCACCGCCCCCTCGGAGACTGCCCACGCCTCCTTCGGCAAGCACAACTCCATCAACAGTCAAAATCTCACTCGCCCTGAGCAAGACGCGGCCTCCGCCGTCCCCTCCAAGGTTCTCATCAGTGGACAAGCTCCCACCCTTACTGCCATAGCTCCACGGATTGTCCAAGAACGCCCACGCGTACACGTCACCGCCCCAGTTGGTGTCGTTGGAGACCTTACACGACGCGCCACGGCCACCATGCCCGCCGCCGGCCCCCTCGAGGCTGTGCGGCGTGCCGGAGGTCTGGGGCGGGGGCGCGCCGGCGAGGCCCGTTGTGTTGACTGCGGAGCCGCGGCCCAGCGAGACGTTGGCGGCGTGCAGGCCGACGGAGCCGGCGACCAGCTCGGCGCGCTCGCCGACCGCGATACTCCCGGAGACGTTGAACACGAGGCGGCAGCCGGGGACCCGGCAGGCGATCCTCACCCCAGCGCGTATCTCCACGCTGCCGGCCCCGTGCGCGCAGACGTCGCCGGACAGGGTGGTGGTGCTGGAGGCGATGACGCAGACGGCGTCGAAGGACCCGGCCCCGCCCAGCTCCTCGCAGGTCCGCGTGCTCGCCGCGCGCTCCCGGCACGGCAGCTCCGCCTCCGGGTCCTCCGCGCCGCCGCCGCGGACCCCGTAAGGGAGCCGCGCGAGGCTGTCCTCGGGCCGCAGCGCCAGCGCCGACGCAGAGACGCGGTGGCCCCCGCTCCCGCCACCGCCCCAAATCAGACCGGCCGCCGCGAGCAGCACGGCCCAGCAGGCGAGGCGCCTCGCCGCGGAGCGCTCCGGGCCCCGAATCATGGCTCAGCAGCGCATTCTAGGCGGGGAGAAGCGGTCCGAGCGAGCACCGGAGCGGCGGCGGCGGCGGGAGACGGATCTCGGTGGAGCGAGAGCGGGGTGGATCTGCAAACCCTAGCGGCGGCCGCGCGCGCGCGAGGACGGGGAGGGGGAGGGGGTGCGGACGGCGACGAAGGAGAGCGTGCTGCTCGGCGAGGCGGGGGCGGGGGGGAGCGCGTGCGCGAGGAGAGAGAAAGTAGAGAGGGAGTGGAGTCTAGAGAGAGAGAGAGAGAGAGAGAAGGGGGGGGGGGGCGAAGGTGGCCAGCTGGAGTGGTTTGTCGAGTCGAGGGGGGCGCGATCAGTCCACGCCCACTGACGGTTTTTAACACCACGCCGTCGCTTTCACTCCTCCCCTTTAGAATTCTCAAACAGCCTCCTTCTAAAAAAAAAGAATTCTCAAACAGCCGTTCAATCTCGGCCTCGCCCTCCTCCGACGGTGAGGATCTGTCGACGCCCTTACTCTTCGTTGCAAAATAGAGGGGCGTGTCGTCGTGGATTCGACCCCGCTCTCGCTGTTGTGGGGAGGGAAAATGGCTCGGCAATGGGAAGCGCCACTGTGGCATGCTTACAATTCGTTTTTTTTTATTTTGTGTAGTTCTCAGTGTCATGCGTCAAGGAGCTCGTGAGGTATGTCGTCTTAATTAAGCATCAGGAGAGATGGATAACGCTTCGCTAGGGCGTCCCAGCCCGGGCGATCAGGGGGCGATCCCCACGCCGCCACCGCCGCCGGACATCGCTCCGGCCAAGTGTGGCCCTCCCTCCGGCCCCCTGCCTGCGCAGGATGCCGGAACAGCAGCGGCTTCGTCCGCCCTGCGATCGCGCGGGCTTATAGTCATCGTCGATCATGCCGTGTTCGAGATGGAAAGTGCCAATGGGCTTCCTGACTCCCCACGTTGGAGGGGGCTAGATTTTCTCGAACCCTTCTGCAAGGGAAAGCTGGATTGGACTCCCTTAATACCAAAGGCGGGGTTGCTGCGAGGACAGAAGTCGAGGGAGCCACCAGATCGATCTACGTGCGCTGCTACACCGCTGCCGCCTGAGCGAGTCATCAGCGAGAGGGCGGGATCGTCAGCGCATCGGGCGGGGAAAGCTATGCCAGCGACTACGGGGAACCTGGTGGTTGGTGGGGGCGATTATGGGGCTCCCTCTGCGGACGCCGCCCGCCTGAAGCCCTCCATCAGGGGATCTGCAGTAGCCACGGCTATGAACCCACGCGTGCAGGACCTGATCATATGGAAGCGTAGAACAACGGAGACGCTGGAGGGGCAGCAGTCTCACGTACTTGGAGATGTTCGTGACCAGGACATGCTAGAGGTGTCAAGCGACAAGGAGGCAGTCGGCCCAGGGGCCGCCGACGAACTGACGGGGCCGGCGGAGCCCCGTCAGGAGCAATGAATGTCTTAAGTTGGAACTGCCGAGGGGCGGGGAACCCTCGGACAGTTCTTGATCTTGTGAGTCTTGTTCAGACTCACTCCCCTAGCATTGTTTTTCTTTGTGAAACTCGACAGTCCAAGAATAAAATGAGTAGGTATCGTGCTCGCTTAGGTTTAAAGGGTTTTGATGCTTCTGATAGTGTTGGTCTTAGTGGAGGTCTTGCTTTGTATTGGCACGAGGCGTTGTGTGTGGATGTAAAAACAATAAATGAAAGATATATCGATGTGTATGTGACGAGTGTGGCGGGCGAGCCGCCCTGGAGGCTCACTTGCGTCTACGGCGAGCCCCGTACGGAGGACCGACATCGCATGTGGTCCATCCTTCGTGATCTGCACCGACAAGCCAACATGCCATGGGCAGTGGTTGGCGATTTCAACGAGGCCATGTGGGGCTTCGAACACTTTTCTGCTACACCAAGATCGGCAGGTCAGATGATCGACTTCCGTGATGTGCTTGAAGTATGTGGCTTGGGTGATCTTGGTTTTGCAGGGCTCCCGTATACATATGATAACCGGCGAGGTGGGCGGGCAAATGTCAAGGTACGCCTAGACCGGGCCGTGGCAAATAACTCTTGGAGGGATCTGTTTACACATGCAAAGGTGGAGCACTTGGTGGCTCCTAGTTCAGATCATCTACCTATCCTGCTCCGCTGTTCTAGGGAGGAGCCGAGACAGGAGCATGGGAGGAGGTGCCGCCAGTATGAGGTTATGTGGGAGAGGGATCCCACGCTACCGGAGGTAATTATGAACACTTGGACCGAATTGGGTTCGATGCTTAACCTTGGTGAAATTGCTTCTGGGTTGGGAAACTTGATGAAGAAGTTGCATGATTGGAGTAGGAAAAAGTTTGGTAATGTCATCAAGGAAATTAACAAGTCTCGCTCTCGCCTAGAGGAGTTTATGTCTATGAATGCAGATAGGAAGGAGATTAGAGAGGCAACAGACAAGATGAATGAACTCTTGTATCGTGAGGAGATGATGTGGATGCAAAGATCATGGGTTGCATGGCTGAAGGAAGGCGACAGGAACACACAGTTCTTCCATAGGAAAGCTGTTTGGCGCGCCCGAAAAAACCGCATTAAATCATTAATGGATGCTGCAGGTGTCATTCACAGGGATCATGAGGCTATGGCGGCTATGGTTACTTCATATTTTGCAGATCTCTTTTCAGCTGATAACTCATTATGTGCGGACCCTGTGATTGATCTCATTAATACTCGTGTTACTGACCACATGAATGATGCTCTCTGCGTAGATTTCTCGGACAAGGAAATTGCGGACGCCTTGTTCCATATTGGACCCTTGAAGGCTCCGGGACCAGACGGGTTTCCCGCTCGTTTCTTCCAGAGGAACTGGGCTGTGATGCGGGACCAAGTCATCGCAGGAGTTAAAGAGTTTTTCCGGACGGGACTAATGCCGAAAGGGGTGAATGACACTGCCATAGTTCTCATCCCCAAGGTTGATAACCCGGAGAAACTGACAGAGTTTCGGCCTATCAGTCTGTGCAATGTGATTTATAAGGTGGTCTCAAAATGTCTGGTAAATTGCTTGCGCCCTATCCTTGATGATATCATCTCCCCCGAACAGAGTGCATTTGTTCCTGGCCGGATGATCACAAATAATGCGTTAATTGCGTTTGAATGCATTCACTATATTCAGCAAGAGAAGGACCCTGATAAGAGTTTCTGTGCTTATAAGCTGGATTTGTCTAAAGCTTATGATAGGGTCGATTGGATCTTCTTGGAAGCGAATGATGCAAAAGATGGGTTTTGCTCGTCGTTGGGTGAACTGGATTATGGCATGCGTCACCTCGGTGAGATACACAGTTAAATTTAATGGAACCCTCTTGGATTCGTTCGCACCGTTGCGCGGGCTACGGCAAGGTGATCCCCTCTCCCCGTTTCTATTCCTGCTTGTGGCTGATGGTCTCTCCGCTTTGTTGAAGGATGGAGAGCGCAAAGGTGATTATACTCCGTTAAAAATCTGCCGCAGAGCTCCGGGTGTTTCTCATTTATTGTTTGCAGACGACACTTTGCTTTTCTTTAAGGCTAAAGAGGAGCAAGCTAGGAAAGTACAAGAGGTGCTAAATACGTATGAAAAAGCTACAGGCCAGTGCATCAACCCAGCCAAGTGTAGTGCTTTGTTTGGAGATTCATGTGCCATTGAGGACCAAGAGAAGGTGCGTGATGTCCTACATATTGAAACAGTAACTTTTGAGGAAAAGTACCTGGGGTTACCTACACCGGAAGGACGTATGTCTAAGGGAAAATTTCAGAATTTACAGTCTCGTCTGCTGAAGAGGATCGTTGCTTGGGGCGACACCCTCTCGCTTGCAGGGAAAGAAATAATGATAAAAGCCATTGCCCAAGCTATCCCCACATATATCATGGGAGTTTTCAAATTACCTATGTCTGTTTGTGATGACCTGAACAGAATGGTGAGGAACTTTTGGTGGGGCTCCGCTGAAGGCAAGAGGAAAACTCATTGGTTGGCATGGCCAAAAATCTTAGCTCATAAAATGAAGGGCGGCCTGGGCTTCAGAGATTTCCGTGTTTTTAACCAGGCTCTCCTTGCTCGCCAGGCGTGGCGGCTGCTTATCAAGCCTAACAGTTTATGTGCGCAGGTGCTGAAAGCTAGATACTACCCAGATGGACGCCTAGAGGACACAGTCTTCTCCGGAAATGCTTCTTCTACGTGGCAGGCCATACAATATGGACTAGAGCTACTAAAGAAGGGCATTGTGTGGCGGGTAGGGGATGGCCAGAACATCCGCATATGGCGGGATCGGTGGGTCCCCCGGGAGCCATCGCGCCAGCCTGTCTCCCAGCAGGGCACATGTCGGCTCCGGTGGGTGGCTGAGCTTCTTGGCCCAGACGGGACTTGGCGCATGGACCTACTCCGGCGCTACTTCCTTCCGGCAGACGTCGACGCGATCGCCAGCATCCGCACTTCATCCCGTGTCACCGACAACATCATCGCATGGGCTCCGGAGAAGAACGGTATCTTCACTGTTCGATCCGCCTATCGCTTTTCCATGGACGAGCGCGAGCGTCCATCGGCCACATGTTGGGTTTCGTAGTAATTTCAAAAAATTTCCTACGCACACGCAAGATCATGTGATGCATAGCAACGAGAGGGGGAGTATGATCTACATACCTAGTAGATCGACAACGGAAGCGTTTGGTTGATGTAGTCGTACGTCTTCACGATCTGACCGATCAAGCACCGAAACTACGCCACCTCCGAGTTCGAGCACACGTTCAGCTCGATGACGATCCCCGGACTCCGATCCAGCAAAGTGTCGGGGAAGAGTTCCGTCAGCACGACGGTGTGGTGACGATCTTGATGTACTACAGCAGCAGGGCTTCGCCTAAACTCTGCTACAGTATTATCGAGGACTATGGTGGCTGGGGGCGCCGCACACGGCTAAGGAATAGATCACGTGGATCAACTTGTGTGTTCTAGGGTGCCTCTGCCTCAGTATATAAAGGACCAAAGGGGGGAGGCTGGCCGGCCACATAGGGCGCGCCAGGAGAGTCCTACTCCCTCTGGGAGTAGGATTCCCCCCCCCCCCAATCCTAGTTGGAATAGGACTTGTGGAGGGGGGAAAAGAGAGAGAGGGGCCGGCCCCCTTTCCTTGTCCAATTCGGACCAAGGGAGGGGAGGGGCGCGCGGCCCATGTAGGGCTGCCTCTTCTCTTTTCCACTAAGGCCCATCATGGCCCATTTAGCTCCTGGGGGGTTCCGGTAACCTCCCGGTACTCCGGTAAAATCCCGATTTCACCCGGAACACTTCCGATATCCAAACATAGGCTTCCAATATATCAATCTTTATGTCTCGACCATTTCGAGACTCCTCGTCATGTCCGTGATCACATCCGGGACTCCGAACAACCTTCGGTACATCAAAATGCATAAACTCATAATATAATTGTCATCGTAACCTTAAGCATGCGGACCCTACGGGTTCGAGAACAATGTAGACATGACCGAGACATGTCTCCAGTCAATAACCAATAGCGGGACCTGGATGCCCATATTGGCTCCTACATATTCTACGAAGATCTTTATCGGTTAGACCGCATAACAACATACGTCGTTCCCTTTGTCATCGGTATGTTACTTGCCCGAGATTCGATCGTCGGTATTCCAATACCTAGTTCAATCTCGTTGCTGGCAAGTCTCTTTACTCGTTCTGTAATACATCATCCCACAACTAACTCATTTAGTTGCAATGCTTGCAAGGCTTAAGTGATGTGCATTACCGAGAGGGCCCAGAGATACCTCTCCGACAATCGGAGTGACAAAACCTAATCTCGAAATACGCCAACCCAACATGTACCTTTGGAGACACCTGTAGTACTCCTTTATAATCACCCAGTTACGTTGTGATGTTTGGTAGTACCCAAAGTGTTCCTCCGGTAAACGGGAGTTGCATAATCTCATAGTTATAGGAACATGTATAAGTCATGAAGAAAGCAATAGCAACATACTAAACGATCGGGTGCTAAGCTAATGGAATGGGTCATGTCAATCAGATCATTCTTTTAATGATGTGATCCCGTTAATCAAATAACAACTCATTGTTCATGGTTAGGAAACATAACCATCTTTGATTAACGAGCTAGTCAAGTAGAGGCATACTAGTGACACTTTGTTTGTCTATGTATTCACACATGTATTATGTTTCCGGTTAATACAATTCTAGCATGAATAATAAACATTTATCATGATTATAAGGAAATAAATAATAACTTTATTATTGCCTCTAGGGCATATTTCCTTCAGTCTCCCACTTGCACTAGAGTCAATAATCTAGATTACACAGTAATGATTCTAACACCCATGGAACCTTGGTGCTGATCATGTTTTGCTCGTGGAAGAGGCTTAGTCAACGGGTCTGCAATATTCAGATCCGTATGTATCTTGCAAATCTCTATGTCTCCCACCTGGACTAGATCCCGGATGGAATTGAAGCGTCTCTTGATGTGCTTGGTTCTCTTGTGAAATCTGGATTCCTTTGCCAAGGCAATTGCACCAGTATTGTCACAAAAGATTTTAATTGGACCCGATGCACTAGGTATGACACCCAGATCGGATATGAACTCCTTTATCCAGACTCCTTCATTTGTTGCTTCCGAAGCAGTTATGTACTCCGCTTCACATGTAGATCCCGCTACAACGCTTTTATTTAGAACTGCACCAACTGACAGCTCCACCGTTTAATCACTACTAGGAAAAGGCCTACTAATGGCGCACCTAATTTGGCCATTAATGGCGCATTAGTGGTGCGCCATTAGTAGCACGCCATTAGTATATTTTACTAATGACGCACCAGTGGTGCGCCATTAGTATCTGGTATACTACTGGCGCACCCCAGATGCGCCATTAGTATATACAATAGTGCGCCATTAGTATGCCTCACAGGGGGCCATGTATACCCAGGTGCTTTGGCATACTAATGGCGCACGACAGCAAGATGCGCCATTAGTAACTTCGGCATACTAATGGCGCACTCTTTAATGATGCGCCATTAGTATCCTTTGGCATACTAATGGCGCACTATGATGTGATGCACCATTAGTATGAATATTAGGTTTTTTTATTTTTTTTATTTTCTGTTTTTTGCACAGGTTAAAAAATGTATAATTGGACAAAATATAGACAGCACACATCAACAACAGATTCATCGAATACAATAGAATATTAGTCTCTGAATACAATTCATCATTTTAGTCTCCGAATACAAGTCATCATATTAGTCTCCGAATTGAAAAGACCGAACAAAGATAGAACATTATATTACAAGTCTCGAGACCGCGAGTTTGTCTTCACATTACAAGTCGATATCGATCATCTAAAATACCATCACATAGAAGAGAGCTGCGGTCATCACGATGAGCATCATCACGATGAAACTCGTCTTCATCCGGTTCCTCCAACGCTCCCTCCCCTCTCCTGCTAGATAGCGGGCGTATCTAGATTTGGCCTCGGCCCTAGTGGCGTACCCTTTGTAACTGTTACCGTTGAATCGGTGAACCTGTCTCCGACACTCCTCCCAGTCGTCGTAGACTCCGGGAACCTTACCCTTGTACACGACATACCACGGCATCGCTATGCAGTAGCCAAACGAAACGTTAGTACCAATTCACAGACAATACATAAGCAATATATAAGTATGCAACAGAACGATCGGAAGAGAAAAGCAAGACATTAATAGCATCGATTACATCTTAAGTTGAACGACTCTCGAAACCAAAGAGACATACTACAAGTTCATTAAAGTTTAATTACAACATGAGCCAATCGATGTTTCAGAACTAGACACAGCATCACTGCTTTCGACTCGACTCAAGGGACCGGAGCGTGGATGAAGCCGCCGTCTATCGTGGGAGTCATGAAAGAATGGGCGTTGTCAGCCTGCATTTGTAGGATTGTGTCGATGTCACTGTTGGACGGTTGATTTCTGAGGTAGAACTGCCCCGCGGTACGAAGGACATCTTGATGGATGATTTCCGCAAACTCCGACTGGATGCGAAAGAATTCTTGTCTGATGTCCGCGTCCTGGATTGCCGACACGCTCGCGGCCTAATCTTTGAGTCTACTCGGTAGCAGAAGTTGATGATGGTCCCGTACGATCGCCCGCATGTGATGGATGGCGTAGTAGGCACCCTTCTGACCGCCAGGCGGCTGCTTGACGCAGCAGAACGTCGTATTGTGGGAGAACACGTGCTTGCCGTACTTACGAATAGGCCTGGTGAAGGTGCCTCCAGATTTTACGTAGCCGGGGAGAACATCATCAAGAACCTTCTTGACATTTGTGTAGTCTACATTCGACTGACGGTCCGGGTCGAAATACGTGGCCATGGAATATTTGGGGCTTAGGAGGATGAGCGTGCAACATGTGTCACTGCAGAAAACACGGAATGTTAAAAGAAAAACGATCGAAATCTAAGAATTCATATGTTACGGGGCGGTTGAGGGGAGGACTTACTCGGGAAAGTAAGGCACGAGGAAGTTATCCTTATCTTGGTTTGCCAGAATGACGCCTTTGAGGTAAGAACTCGCGACTTGCCGGTCCCCAGCGCTGCCCAAGATCTTGGCATGCATGTAGAAGGGGTCGACTATCACGATGTCCGGGGTCTTGTCGCGAATGATCCGCATCTCCATACTCAGCAAAAATAGCCGAACGAAGGTGTAGTGCAGCGGATGAAGGTTCAACATAGCGTGGATGTCATCAAACCGCAGGACGATCGTACCCCCGATGGAGTTATCCACAAAGCCCTTGCCCTCTGGCACCTTGGCCGCGAAAACCGGGTATGCCACATCCTTCTCTCCGAGACGCCGCTTCTCCAAAGAAAGAACACTGTCATGCAGAATCCGCATAGCACCGGTTGCAGCATCGAGCATATTTCTCGGTAGCATCGGCCTACCCGCCACATGCACCCTCCTCGAGATATCCTCAGGTGAAGGTGGCCCGTCCTGAGCACGGATCATACTCGGTGCCGGCTGGCCCGCACCCTTGTTAGTCTTTCTTTTGCGTGCCTTCTTCTTCTCCTGTAATGGGACTGAGTTCTGCTCACAGACCGCCTTCTTGAGTGTGTTGGGGCTGATCATATTTCGCACCTCGCCTATCTGAGGCTCGGTGAAGTCGGCAGCTGGAGGCGTCTCCTGAGAGCTGAACTGCAGACGACGCCTGTTGCAACTTGGCTTCTCCGCGTTACCAGCTAGATCGCGCACGTCTTTTGTTGGGTTGGGTTCTTGAGAAGGAGGCCCCATGAAGTCGCCACCGTACCCATGATCGGCAAAGTACTGATCGACGTTGGCAAATGTATCGTCGTCGTCGTCGTTCTGATCCTGTGCCATATGCATGTTTGGATCCAGTGGCA
>NC_053023.1:7229095-7239290 GCF_003073215.2 Triticum urartu
GAACATTTGAAGCACGATACTAAATTTTCTTTATCAATTATCCAAACACCGTTGTATGGGTAATGTCATGAAATTTCTTTCCCTTTACCTAATTGGTTATCTACTTACTATCCTGTCATGGATATCATCCTCTGCTTGTCCTTGGGAAGGATATACTCCTGATAATTGTGTTTAAACACATTTTCCTTTCCATTGTTCTGATTAATATACTAATATTTTTCCTTTCCATTCTTTTGTTTAACCTTTCCGGTAAACTAACTTATCTCAGTAGAGATAATTTCTTGCTTAGGTAAGCACCTCAATGTACAACTCTGTCAGTAAAGACCCTACTATTATTGTTGATGACATTCCGGTAGCCACCGATGGACGAGAACTTTGCCTAATGGCCCGCCTCGTTCAACGAGCAGGAAAATGGTTCTCTTCGCCCTCGCCCTTGGTACCGACGTTATTCGACAAATAACTACAAAGCTATCATAACAAACGGGGAGACAATAAAAACATAAGGACAGAACTCAACTCTGACAATAGCTTACTTAATCATAACCTTGTAAGAAAATGATCAACACCAGCTCCCTAACTTTATAAAACACACATGGTGGGCCATAACCCATAGTTCCACAGGGTCGAAACTTGACTCTCATGTCAACCTTGATTCTGAAGTATACTTTACACATGGCTTCGTATGTATTTTACGAGCCACCTTCCTTCACTTATTCTATTTCGGTGTCTGACGCGAGATTTATTTTGTTGCTCTGAACCCCTCTCACCCTCTGTTTCAGGCATCGAACATTTGCCTACCGCTTGAAAATTCTCATGCGTACTTTAATTCTCTCGATGTATTTCCTGAGTTCCAACTTGAGAGATACTCATATGTTCATTCATGGGTTAACCCCATATGATTACCCTTATAACATTCTATTGGTGTTCGACCTCCCCCTTACGTATTCGTAAGTATGATGAAGACCCCAAACTAAGGGTGATGACTTTCATATGATGACCTGGAGCACAGAAATAAAGACATCGATGAAGGGATCAACTACTTTGGGAAGCAACTAAGACCGAGAGACCGTTAGATTTCGTAACCAGAACTCTTTCCCCCTTACTCCACCCTTAAATCTCGGGACGAGATTTCTTGTAGTGGAGGAGATTTGTAACACCCCCAGTGTCATGCTACAGTAACCCTCTATGATTAAACTAATCATTTTCCAAACAGTGCTTAATCACCTTTGTTCAATATCCCATTTGAAATTCCAGTCAATTCAAATTCAAGTGAAGTTTGAAGTTGCTCAAAAGTTGCTGGAAAAATGTTCATCATTTGTCAAAAATTCCATAACAATTATTTGTTAAGGAACACAACATCATCATCAACTCTAAATGGTCCTAATGCATTTTAACAGAGCAAAAATAGCCTTTAAAATGCCTTTTCTTTATTGTGTAAATTCAATTGAACTCCAAAAATGCCCAAACTTTTTGTGGCAGTGCTGGATATTGCAAAGTAATTATGTGACCAAGTTTCACATTTTTGCAAAATCTTATGGAAGCTCAAAATATTACTAAACCCCTTTCTGTAAAAAGAAAAAAGCAAAAGAAAAGAAAAGAAGCCCACCTTGCCCTTTAACACAGGCTTCGCCACACGGCACCAGCAGGCCTAACTAGTCGCAGCCCACTTACCCTCCCTACTCCTATTCATACCGTGCCGGTGGTCGAAGAAACCAAGCACGGTCGTAAAACGAACAACAAGCAAGATACACACAAAAGTGCCGGTCATGAACGCCGCTATACTCCTAAAAACAAGCTTAACAGCAGTAAAGATAAAAAAGGCGCGCCCCGCTCTCTCTCCCTCACGTCGACTAAATCCCTAAGCGCACACGATAACTACCTGCGTTCTGCCTACTCACTCTCTGTCTCGTTTGCAACACGGCAAGCGCGAAAATCAGTAACGACGCAATAGTCGAGAACGTATGTCCAAAAGCAGACCACAAAAAAGCATCTCGATCGCCAAACACATAAAACGCCGACGCGAACCATATCGCAGAAAAACGCTAGAAAAGCACGCCATGCTCGACTGCAATCGAAAACTACACTCGTCATCGAGCTCGGAAAAGACGCAAACGATAAAAAAGAGATCATGGAGGCGCAATCAAACCTCTCCATAACTCGGAATTGGGCCAAGAGTGCCGGCAGCGTCGTCTACAGTACCAAATAGCATAACGCTAGCACCTAAGCTCGCACCGGAGATTTCTTGGCCGCACGGTGAGGTACTACTACCCTTCTCCTATACTCTACCTAGCAGAGTGCTTTTCGCACCCTAAAAAGACTAGCTCGCCCGAAAAAAGACCGAAGACTAGTCGTCGTACCTCAACATTACGGCAGTAGGCCGCCACCCTCAAAGAGCTTGAAACAATCCGCTCGAGCTCGTAGCTCCGCGAGACTACACTGGAGCAACCGTAGACCAAGTAAAAGTTCGTTAGTTTGACCGCGTGGGACTGAAAGAGCTACTAAACGCTGTAAAATCCGCTCGCGAGCAACGAACTCTTGGTGCAAACGAAAAATGACTCCGCCGCTGAAGGCCAGATACGCCGGAGTCACCGGCCTTTTTCCGGCGGGTGTATAATAAAATAAGTGAAATTGTGGTTTTGTTGAGTGTTTGTTTTGTGTGATGGGTGGTAAGAGATGTGAAAAAGTGAAAAAAAAAAAAAAGAAAGGAAGCAGACAAAACACAGCAGATTAGATCAGGGCAGCTGCACGCTCGTTGCGAACGCACCTAGCGCGCGCGAATGGTCGCCTGTGGGCAATCCGACGGTGCCGAGGCCCTCAAACGCAGGCATTTGGCGTCGCCCTAGAGCGTCAAGCCGCCGGCCACCGCCGACGTGGCACACCTGGGGCCACCGCCTGGGTCGCTCCCAGCGGGCCCAGCAGGCCCCGTTCTTGGGTTGACCCAGTCAACGTGCTGACTGGGCAACCCCAGCCACTGACATGTGGGCCCCCTGTGTTAGATTAGTCTAATAACATAAATAAAAATGATTAGTTAACCTAAAATACTCACTGACGCCCGGGGCCCACCCTCTAATTAACCCTCTGTTAGTCTAAATTAACACTGTTAAAGTCATAGAGGCTGACATGTGGGTCCCACTGGACCCACATGTCAGGTTTGACCTGGTCAGCCGTCTGTTGACCTGCTGATGTCACTATGACATCATGCTGACGTCATATATCATTTTCTGTAAATAAAATAAATAGAAAATAAGAAAATCTTTAGAAATTCATAGAAAATAACGTAACTCCGATGAAAATGTTTTCTATATGAAAGTTGCTCAGAAAAATCCAACGAATCCGAATACGCGGTCCGTTCATCTGTCACATGCCCCTAGCATGCTGAACATGGAACGTCCCCTCTTTATCTGTCCGGAATCCGCTACGGGAATTCATCCTCGGATGTTTATCCCCTCCGTCTGCAACGTGTAGTACTACGTTAGGGCAACCCTAGCTCTGCCTATCGTCATGTTATGCCTTGTGATGCATTGTTTGCTCTGTATTTACTGTTTCTTCCCCCTCTTCTCTCCGGTAGACCCCGAGACCGATGTTGCCCCTGTGATCGACTACGTCGACGACGACCCCTCCTTGCCAGAGCAACCAGGCAAGCAACCCTTGAGCATTCCGATATCGCCCATTTCTTTCCTCTCATGCTTGCATTAGAACTGCTACTGCTTTCTGTATGATCCTACTCTGATGCATAGCCTGTTGTTGTTACCTGCTTTCATACCTTACCTGCTTATCCTAAACTGCTTAGTATAGGTTGGTTAGTGATCCATCAGTGACCCCCACCTTGTCCTTGTTGCCCCTGCTTCATCATTGAAGACCCGATCAACGGGATCGAAGACCAGGCCCCGACACCGCACATCACCCCCCTAGTTGTACGCTACAGAGTTACCATCGAGTGCCGAGGGTGGAACCTCTTACATCACTCCTGATGAGATCTCTATAGTGTAGCTAACTGGTCGAGGTTATCGAGGGTGATTTCCTCCTTAACCACTTCCGATACGGCTCTGTCGTGCAACCCCTCAAGTGTGAACCTCGAGGGTGGATCCTCTTACGTTCACCTTGATGATACATCGAGTGGAATTCACCGGGGGTGATTCCTCGGGTTTTCCCCTTGGTGTTAGACACACAGTTACTATGGTTACTATGACTTTACACTGAACCATGTTACTAAAGACGGGTCGGACCCTGAGGGGTACCCGCGCGAGCTTAATAGCGAGTGATGTGGAGTCGGGTTGACCTGGAAGGTGCCCGCGAGATACTTACGAGGCGTGGCCGGGCATTCTTAGCCCTTGCCGCAAGTACTCGAGACGGGGCGACGGGGTCACATCGATCGTGAGTCTCTGCTCGTTACCGCGCGTTCCTAATCCACTACGATTTGGATATTTGATCCGAGGGGCCTCTGGCCTGATAGCACTAACCATCACGTGGGCATAGTATGGGCGTTCTGCGTCGTATACATCAGCCGAAGCTTAATAGACGTCAGCGACTGAGCGGCGCGCGCCGGGTTGGACTGCGTAAGCTCCTGCCTTTTTGAAGGAGGTAGCTAGGTCTGCTCACCGGCCCACGCAACGTGCAGGAGTTCCCGGGGAGATGGCCCATGACCCCTGGGGGCATAGGTTTAGTCCGGCGTGCTGGCCTCTCTATTAAGCCTAGGTCGGGTTGCGGCGTATTGTTTGGCCAGGCCGGGCATGACCCAGGAAAGTGTGTCCGGCCGGGAGTTAGGAAAGTGTGTCCGGCCGGAGTTAATCGAGCATGGTGGGTAAGTTGGTGCACCCCTGCAGGGAAGAAAACATCTATCGATAGCCTGTCCTACGGTAACGGACACTTGGAGTTGTATCCCGATCGATACAACTAGAACTGGATACTTGTGATGAGAACTGGATGGTGATGAGAATTGGATTGTGATGATAACTGGATAGTATGGCTCTGGGATTGCTTTCTCGCAGGGAGTCGAGAAAGGATCTCTGGCCGAGGTTGATAACACTACTACTACTTTACTTTATGCTACTCTACTCCTTTGCAAGATTTATAAAAAAAAAAAAAAAAAAAAAAAAAAAAATATTTAAAAGAAAAAAAAAAAAAAAAAAAAAAAAATAAAAAAAAAAAAAAAAAAAAAAAAATTTATTAAATTTAAAAAAAAAATAAAAAAAAAAAAAATATATAAAAAAAAAAAAAAAAAAACTACTACTACTTTACTTTATGCTACTCTACTCCCTCCTGTTGCTGCAAGATGGTGGTTTCCAGAAGATGCTAGTCTTCGATAGGACTAGCCTCTCTATTCTGGCATTCTGCAGCCCAGTCCACATATACAACCCATTCCTTTGATACAGATGCATACTTAGTTTAGATCTGATGTAAGTCTTGCGAGTACTTTGGATGAGTACTCACGGTTGCTTTGCTACTTCTTTTTCCCCCATACCCGATTTGTTGCGACCAGATGACGGATCCCAGGAGCCAGACGACGCCACTGATGACTACTGCTACCCAGGTGCCTACTACTACGTGACGACCGCTGACGACTTGGAGTAGTTAGGAGGCTCCCAGGCAGGAGGCCTTGCCTTTTCGATCGTTGCTTTTTGTGCTAGCCTTCTTAAGGCAAACTTGTCTAACTTATGTCTGTACTCAGATATTGTTGCTTCCGCTGACTCTTGTGTATTCGAGCCCTCGAGGCCCCTGGCTTGTAATATAAAGCTTGTATTATTTTAATTTGTGTCTAGAGTTGTGTTGTGATATCTTCCCGTGAGTCCTTGATCTTGATCGTACACATTTGCGTGTATGATTAGTGTACGATTGAATCGAGGGCGTCACAAGCATGCCATTAAGCATCTGTATGAAGAGAGCAAAATAATGTATGGCAGGAAAATGAATGCTCCCCATGGAGGCTTGTGTGATATTTCTAGTTTCTCCAACGGTGATGCTAGCAAGGAAAATATTGTATTCAGATTTGTGAGGCTCACTAAGAATACCCCATTGTGGAATTTTGCATGCATCACAAAAGTACTTCTAGGTCCATGGTATAAGATTCATCATAAAGATCAAACAGGACAGTATGAGTATTACGCTTGATGAAAACTCAAACCTCCGCACAAGGAATCGGTGAGATAATAATACTGTAAGCACTTGTCGATAAGAAGTCCTCGAGGCCGGCATTTTGTACGTACGCATAGAATTCATCCTTGAAACCTGCACGATCCATAAATTCATCCCGGCCATTCACACGGCTTCACTTGAGCTTCCCTTGGTGGTTCAAGGTCCGTCTCGTATCGCACCTCATGCTTGCTTCCTTGAAGAACCACCTTGGTACATTCTCCTAGACATTTTCTTCCTTCTGAAAATTTCTGAAATTTTTAGTGACTCAAAATAAAAGTGAACCAAACTCAACAAAATTGATAGCAACTACTCCTACAAGTGCCTAGAGGCTATATCATGCATTAAAACTACTTTTGACCATATAAATTTGACATGCAAGCTCAAGAACAGGGTCACCAAGCAGCAAAAATTTGCAATAATAAAGCACTAGAACAAAAACTAATTGGACCATTGGAGGAGTCACATACCGAAGAACAATCCCCCAAAGCAGTTTTGTGAATGGAGCTTTGAGCAAGGAGATCGAAAATGGCAGCAAAATGAGCAAGAACACGAGTTTGAGCTATGGAGTGATTTTTTCTGGAGGAAGAAGGAGTGGATGGGTGCTGGAATAAGTGGAGGGGGCCACGTGGGGCCCACAAGGTCAGGGGCGCGCCCTCCACCCTTGTGGCCAGCTGGTGAGCCCCTGGTGTGTTCTTATGCACCAGAAATTCTAAAATATTCTATAAAAAATCATACTAAATTTTCAGGGCATTTGGAGAACTTTTATTTTCGGGACATTTTTATTGCACGGATAATTCAGAAAACAGACAGAAAATACTATTTTTGCTTTATTTAATCTAAATAACAGAAAGTAAAAGATGGGTACAGAGAGTTGTGCCTTCTAAATTCATCCATCTCATGCTCATCAAAAGGAATCCATTAACAAGGTTGATCAAGTCTTATTAACAAACTTCTTCTGAATGACATGAAACCGGAGAATTTGAATAACACTAGGTTACCTCAACGGGGATATGCATATGTCCCCAACAATAAGAATATCATATTTCTTTTTGACAGTAGGAGAGGGAATTCAAAACCTCCATGATAGTAATAGTTGAAAATTTTCCAATAGAATTGATACTATGAACTTGAGGTTGTTTCTTCGGAAAGTGTACCGTATGCTCATTCACATTAACATGAAAAGTGACATTGCCTTGTTGCAATCAATAACAGCCCCTGTAGTATTCAAAAAGGGTCTACCAAGGATAATCGACATACTGTCGTCCTCGGGAATATCAAGAATAACAAAGTCCGTTAAGATAGTAATGTTTGCAACCACAACAGGCACATCCTCACAAATACCGAGGTATAGCAGTTGATTTATCAGCCATTTGCAAAGATATTTCAGTAGGTGTCAACTTATTCAATCAAGTCTATGATATAAAAGAGAAAGGCATAACACTAACACCGGCTCCAAGATCACATAAAGCAGTTTTAACATAGTTCTTTTAATGGAGCATGGTATAGTTGGTACTCCTGGATCTCCTAGTTTCTTTGGTATTCCACCCTTAAAAGTATAATTAGCAAGCATGGTGGAAATTTCAGCTTCGGTATCTTTCTTTTATTAGTAACAATATCTTTCATATACTTAGCATAAGGATTCATTTTAAGCATATCAGTCAAACGCATACGCAAAAAGATAGGTCTAATCATTTCAGCAAAGCGCTCAAAATCCTCATCATCCTTTTTCTTGGATGGCTTAGGAGGAAAGTGATGGAGGGGGGAGAGGGAAAAAGGGGGAAAAAAAGATTGAAGAGACAAAACAGATAATATAAAGAGAACCGAATAAAGAATCATTACAATGTAATCTAGAAGAGGGAGACTGAAAGGAAATATGCCCTAGAGGCAATAATAAAGTTGTTATTTATATTTCCTTATATCATGATAAATGTTTATTATTCATGCTAGAATTGTATTAACCGGAAACTTAGTACATGTGTGAATACATAGACAAACAGAGTGTCACTATTATGCCTCTACTTGACTAGCTCGTTGAATCAATGATGGTTATGTTTCCTAACCATAGACATGAGTTGTCATTTGATTAACGGGATCACATCATTAGAGAATGATGTGATTGACTTGACCCATCCGTTAGCTTAGCACGATGATCGTTTAGTTTGTTGCTATTGCTTTCTCCATAACTTATACATGTTCCTATGACTATGAGATCATGCAACTCCCGAATACCGGAGGAACACTTAGTGTGCTATACATCACAACGTAACTGGGTGACTATAAAGATGCTCTACAGGTGTCTCCGATGGTGTTTGTTGAGTTGGCATAGATCGAGATTAGGATTTGTCACTCCGAGTATCGGAGAGGTATCTCTGGGCCCTCTCGGTAATGCACATCACTATAAGCCTTGCAAGCAATGTGACTAATGAGTTAGTTATGGGATGATGCATTACGGAACGAGTAAAGAGACTTGCCGGTAACGAGATTGAACTAGGTATTGAGATACCGATGATCGAATCTCGGGCAAGTAACATACCGATGACAAAGGGAACAACGTATATCGTTATGCGGTTTGACCGATAAAGATCTTCGTAGAATATGTGGGAGCCAATATGAACATCCAGGTTCCAGGACCCCGATGTCTAAGTCACCTGATCTACATGTAACACCTCATATCACTTTGCGGCCTCACGCGCGGTATTCCCATGGGTGTCGCCTTACCCTGGCCCGGGACCGTTTGCGCCTTTTGGCTCACGTATATGATCGTGTCGCTAGCATCCATATGACAGAGAACCCGGGCCGACATGGCTAGTCGTGAACCCAAGGCGGCACTAACCTATGGGGACAGGCATACATGATTCACATCGAGCATGTCGGTCAGCAGCGTGTGAATCCAGGCTGTAGCACTGGGCTAACAGGACTCCGGGGAACCCGGGCTGTAGTAGGCTAGGCAGGACTCCGGATGTCACCGCGTGACATTTCCCCAAAGGGACAGACACAGGAATGAAGTGAAACACATGCCGGCCAGACAAGTGTCCTGAGCGGTAGTGCTGGGCTAGCAGGATTCCGGTGAACCGGGCTATAGCAGACTACTATGGCTCAAGGAAGCACTAGACTACATTTCCCCATAAGAGAGGTTGCCAAGGATAAACAACTAGATTGTCGGATCCCACACATAGCAAGCATTTCAATCATACACACAATATGCCCGATATGTAAATACAACATGGCATCACAACATAACTCTACGACTCAAGTATTATACATTAGGCTCCGAGGAGCGAGAAATTACAAACATAGGTCTCATGACCCAACAATCATAGCATACAAATCAAAGCACATGCGGAAGCTTAACATGTCTGAGTACAGACATCTACAAATGAAAAAGGCTAAGAAGCCTGACTATCTACCAGATCCTGCCGAGGGCACAAGATCGTAGCTGAGGTATCAAGCTAAACGTCGAAGTCCACGCGGAACTACTAGCGAGACTGAAGTCTCTCTGCAAAACATAAATTAAGCAAACGTGAGTACAAAGGTACTCAGCAAGACTTACATCAGAACTAGCTACATATGCATCGGTATCAACAAGGGGGGGTGGTGGAGTTTAACTGCAGCAAGCCAGCTTTGACTCAGTGGCTAACCTGAACTACGACTGCAAGCAACTCTTTTGAGGTGGCGCACACGAGTCCACATATTCACCATTCAATACACCACTATGGATCCGCTCCCGTCTCCCTACGAGAAGGCCATCCATAGCACTCACACTTATCTTGCGAGTTTTAGAGTATCCACTTTCACTTGTCTATGAACTATGCAAGGGGTCCAAGTTTCCATATCCGAGGAATCCGGCTATTCGAATAGATAATGATAACCCTGCAGGGGTGTACTTCTTCACACACGCTCCCACCACTTACCGTCGTTTACACGACATGTACTCGGCAACCTTCAAGCGGAAGCCCAACGAGGGTGTCGGCCACGGCCTACCTAAAACACACTAAGTCTCTAGTCCAGGTTTATCGCCTATCCAGGTTCCATCCGCAGGGATGATTTCACCGGCCGAGGTTTC
>NC_053023.1:7240290-7251363 GCF_003073215.2 Triticum urartu
TTGGAGTGGACGTCATGGAAGCATCGAGGAGGCCATGAGGTAGGGAGGCGCGCCCCCACCCTCGTGGCTCCCCTGACCGACTTCTTTCGCCTATATATACTTCTATACCCCGAAAACATCCGGGAGCACCATGAAACCCTATTTCCACCGCCGCAACCTTCTGTACCCAAGAGATCCCATCTTGGGGCCTTTTCCGGAGCTCCGCTGGAAGGGGAATCGATCACGAAGGGCTTCTACATCAACACCATAGCCGCTCCGATGATGTGTGAGTAGTTTACCACAGACCTTCGGGTCCATAGTTATTAGCTAGATGGCTTCTTCTCTCTCTTTGGATCTCAATACAAAGTTCTCCTCGATCTTCTTGGAGATCTATTCGATGTAATTCTTTTTGCGGTGTGTTTGTCGAGATCCGATGAATTGTGGGTTTATGATCAAGATTATCTATGAACAATATTTGATTCTTCTCTGAAATCTTTTATGTATGATTTGTTATCTTTGCAAGTCTGTTTGAATTATTAGTTTGGTTTGGCCTACTAGATTGATCTTTCTTGCAATGGGAGAAGTGCTTAGCTTTGGGTTCAATCTTGCGGTGTCCTTTCCCAGTGACAGTAGGGGCAGCAAGGCACGTATTGTATTGTTGCCATCGAGGATAAAAAGATGGGGTTTATATCATATTGCTTGAGTTTGTCCCTCTACATCATGTCATTTTGCTTAATGTGTTACTCTGTTCTTATGAACTTAATACTCCAAATCCATGCTGGATAGCGATCAATGTGTGGAGTAATAGTAGTAGATGCAGAATCGTTTCGATCTACTTGTCGCAGACGTGATGCCTATATACATGATCATGCCTAGATATTCTCATAATTATGCACTTTTCTATCAATGCTCGACAGTAATTTGTTTTCCCACTGTAATACTTATGCTATTTTGAGAGAAGCCACTAGTGAAACCTATGGCCCCCGGGTCTATTTTCCATCATATAAGTTTCCAATCTATTTTACTTTGCAATCTTTACTTTCAATCTATATCATAAAAATACCAAAAATATTTATCTTATTATCTCTATCAGATCTCACTTTTGCAAGTGGCCGTGAAGGGATTTACAACCCCTTTATCGTGTTGGTTACAAGGTTCTTATTTGTTTGTGTAGGTGCGAGGCGACTTGCGTGTAGTCTCCTACTGGATTGATACCTTGGTTCTCAAATACTGAGGGAAATACTTACGCTACTTTGTTGCATCACCCTTTCTTCTTCAAGGGAAAACCAACGCAATGCTCAAGAGGTAGCAAGAAACTCCATGCTGATGGGCTTTTGGAATCACTTGATTATGAATCACTTGATGCTTGCGAAGCATGCCTCATGGGCAAGATGACTAAGACTCCGTTCTCTGGAATAATAGAACGAGCAACAGACTTATTGGAAATAATACATACTGATGTATGCGGTCTGATGAGTGTTGATGCTCCTGGCGGGTATCATTATTTTCTGACCTTCACAGATGATTTGAGCAGATATGGGTATATCTACTTGATGAAACATAAGTCTGAAACATTTGAAAAGTTCAAAAAAATTCAGAGTGAAGTGGAAAATCATCATAACAAGAAAATTAAGTTTCTATGATCTGATCGTGGAGGTGAATATTTGAGTTATGAGTTTGGTCTTTATTTGAAACAATGCGGAATAGTTTCGCAACTCACGCCACCTAGAACACCACAGCGTAACGGTGTGTCCGAACGTCGTAACCGCACTTTAATAGATATGGTACAATCTATGATGTCTCTTACTGATTTACTGCTATAATTTTGGGGTTATGCTTTAGTGACGGCTGCATTCACGTTAAATAGGGCACCATCAAAATCCGTTGGGACGACACCATATGAACTATGGTTTGGCAATAAACCCAAGTTGTCGTTTCTTAAAGTCTGGAGCTGAGATGCTTATGTGAAAAAGCTTCAACCTGATATGCTCGAACCCAATGTGTCTTCATAGGATACCCAAAGGAGACTGTGGGGTACACCTTCTATCACAGATCCAAAGGCAAGATTCGTTGCTAAGAATGGATCCTTTCTAGAGAAGGAGTTTCTCTCGAAAGAACTGAGTGGGAGGAAAGTTGAACTTGATGAGGTAAATGTACCTTCTCCCTTATTGGAAAGTAGTTCATCACAGTAATCAGTTCCAGTGATTCCTACACCAATTAGTGAGGAAGATAATGATGATGACCATGAAACTTCTGATCAAGTTACTACCAAACCTCGTAGGTCAACTAGAGCAAGATCCGCACCAGAGTGGTACGGTAATCCTATTCTGGAGGTCATGTTACTTGACCATGACGAACCTACGAACTATGAGGAAGCGATGATGCGCCCAGATCCCACAAAATGGCTTGAAGCCATGAAACCTGAGATGGGATCCATGTATGAGAACAAAGTATGGACTTTGGTTGACTTGCCTGATGATCGGAAAGCCATAGAGAATAAAGGGATCTTCAATAAGAAGACTGACGCTGACGGTAATGTTACTGTCTACAAAGCTCGACTTGTTGCGAAAGGTTTTTGACAAGTTCAAGGAGTTGACTATGATGAGACCTTCTCACTTGTAGCGATGCTTAAGTCCGTCCGAATCATGTTAGCAATTTCCACATTTTATGATTATGAAATTTGGCAAATGGATGTCAAAACTGCATTCCTTAATGGATATCTTAAAGAAGAGTTGTGTATGATGCAACCGGAAGGTTTTGTCGATCTAGAAGGTGCTAACAAAGTGTGCAAGCTCCAGTGATCCATTTATGGACTGGTGCAAGCATCTCGGAGTTGGAATATATGCTTTAATAGTGCGATCAAAGCATATTGTTTTATACAGACTTTTGAAGAAGCATGTATTTACAAGAAAGTGAGTGGGAGCTCTGTAGCATTTCTGATATTATATGTGGATGACATATTGTTGATTGGAAATGATACTAAATTTCTGAATATCATAAAAGGATACTTGAATAAGAATTTTTCAATGAAAGACCTCGGTGAAGCTGCTTATATATTGCGCATCAAGATCTATAGAGATAGATCAAGACGCTTAATTGGACTTTCACAAAGCACATACCTTGATAAAGTTTTGAATAAGTTCAAAATGGATCAAGCAAAGAAAGGGTTCTTGCCTGTGTTACAAGGTGTGAATAGTTGAGTCAGACTCAATGCCCGACCACTGCAGAAGATAGAGAGAAAATGAAAGTCATTCCCTATGCCTCAGCCATAGGTTCTATCATGTATGCAATGTTGTGTACCATACCTGATGTGTGCCTTGCTATTAGTTTAGCAGGGAGGTACCAAAGTAATCCTGGAGAGGATCACTGGACAGCGGTCAAGAACATCTTGAAATACCTGAAAAGGACTAAGGATATGTTTCTCGTTTATGGAGGTGACAAAGAGCTCGTCGTAAATGGTTACGTCGATGCAAGCTTTGACACTGATCCGGATGACTCTAAGTCACAAACCGGATACGTATTTTTAATTGAATGGTGGAGCTGTCAGTTGGTGCAGTTCCAAGCAGAGCGTCGTGGCGGGATCTACGTGTGAAGCGGAATACATAGCTACTTCGGAAGCAGCAAATGAAGGAGTCTGGATGAAGGAGTTCATATCCGATCTAGGTGTCATACCTAGTGCATCGGGTCCAATGAAAATCTTTTGTGACAATACTGGTGCAATTGCCTTGGCAAAGGAATCCAGATTTCACAAGAGAACCAAGCACATCAAGAGACGCTTCAATTCCATCCGGATCAAGTCAAGGAGGGAGACATAGAGATTTGCAAGATACATACGGATCTGAATGTTGCAGACCCGTTGACTAAGCCTCTCTCACGAGCAAAACATGATCAGCACCAAGACTCCATGGGTGTTAGAATCATTACATGTAATCTAGATTATTGACTCTAGTGCAAGTGGGAGACTGAAGGAAATATGCCCTAGAGGCAATAATAAAGTTGTTATTTATATTTCCTTATATCATGATAAATGTTTATTATTCATGCTAGAATTGTATTAACCGGAAACAAGTACATGTGTGAATACATAGAACAAAGAGTGTCCCTAGTATGCCTCTACTTGACTAGCTCGTTAATCAAAGATGGTTAAGTTTCCTAGCCATGACATGTGTTGTCATTTGATGAACGGGATCACATCATTAGAGAATGATGTGATGGACAAGACCCATCCGTTAGCTTAGCACTATGATCGTTTAGTTTATTGCTATTGCTTTCTTCATGACTTATACATGTTCCTATGACTATGAGATTATGCAACACCTGAATATCGGAGGAACACTTAGTGTGCTATCAAACGTCACAACGTAACTGGATTAGTGATGCTCTATACAGGGATCTCCATGTTCAAGTCAACTCCAACGTTGCTTTCGTCACGAGATGGAGCTCTTGCTGCACCTCGCCCACCCGCCTCTTGTTTTTCCCACTGTGCGGCTGCCTGGGCCGCTTTGTTTTCGGCCTCGGATAGCGCTTGCTTCAGGGTTGCCACTTCGGTCGTGGCCCCTGGCAAATTAAAGATGATCCTGTCATTTTGCAATCGCATCCTTTTTGTATATATACATATCTATAACATAGGTATTACTTACCTTTGTTCTCCTCGAGCTGCCTCTTGGCAAGGCCGAGCTCTTTCTTGGACCCTTCGAGGTCCTGCTTCAGTACGGCGACCTCCGCAGTCAGTGCGGCAGAGGTCAGCAGCGAAGCCTGCATACGCATATAGACATACTTATATTAGACTCCTGCAGATATTAGTTGATCCTCTATTCGGCTTTTCTTTTACACCAAACAGAGCATCAGGGGCTACTGTCTATGCGGTAATATTTTTCCTATATTTCAAATACTTACCTCAAAAGTTAGAAGGCTGGCACAGGCTTCAGTCAGTCCGCTCTTGGCGGACTGAACCTTCTGGATCACCGCACTCATAATAGTGCGGTGCTCTTCGTCGATGGAAGCACTGTGAAGCGCTCCCAGCAGATTGTCCGGTGCCTCTGGATGGACAGAGGTCACCGGCACAGGCGTCTTGCCCCTTTTGGAAGGAGGCCGCCTGCCTGAGTCTGGAACCACTGGAGGTTCCGGCGCGGTGTTCGGCTGAGGGCCGAACTCGGAGCCCTCGGGAGCCTTACTCCCTCTGCTCCTGGAGTCCGGAAGGTCGCCTTGAGGCGCCTCCATTGTCTCCCCTCGACCCGGTGCCTCTTGAGACAATACCTCGGCATTGTCCGTAGGGCAAGGGAGGTGGCGGTCGGAAGTGGATCGCTATCCATATCCGACGAGTCCAAGGAGCCCCCGACGAAGATACGTCGATACGGGCTTGGGGCGGTCTGCATAATCATATTCGGCGTTAGGAAGCAGTGCGACGAAGGTATGCTATGAGTTACTCTGGTATCCGAATACTTACGACTTCGCCAGGGGCTTGGCCCTGAGCAGCCACTCGTCTTCGCCTTCGGCGGCGGTGGTGGAGTAGTCCGGAAGGAGGTCCTTCCCCTTCTTGGACCCTTCGCCCCCCCGGTCGGGGCCTTCCTTTTCTTGTCTCCCCCGACTGAAGGGGGAGCATCTTCATCTTCCTCCTCGTCTTCAGGGGAGGAGTGCGTCACGAGTTATCGGACGATGAGTCCGATACACCTGGCGCCAGGAACTCTTTCGGGTTCCCTTGGCCTTCTTCTTGGTCTTCTCCGGCACCTTGTAAGGAGCCGGAGTCAGCATCTCCGTCAGGAGAGCGTCCGCAGTGTCTTCAGGCAGAGGGGCCGGACAGTCGATCTTCTCTGATGCCCCCACCCAGTCCTGTCAAAGGCATGGGAGCTCAGACCCCGCGCGTGGTTAAGCTATGGGAAGTAAAAATCCTACCAGATGTACAAAACTTACCGGATTCGCAGGGCGCTTCGCGCTTAGCCCGCGTCCTCGGTGAGAGAGGGAGGGACCTCGGCACCCTTGAACAGCACCCTCCAGACGTCCTTGTGCATCGTGTCGAAGAGCTCGCTCAGAGTCTGGTGCTGGGCCGGGTCGAACTCCCACAAGTTGAAATCCCGTTGTTGACACGGGAGGATCCGGCGGAAGATGACCTGGACTATGTTGACAAGCTTGAGCTTCTTGCTTGCCATATTCCGGATACATTTCTGGAGTCCGTCCAGCTCCACCGATGAACCCCAGGATAGGCCCTTCTCTTTCCAGGAGGTGAGCCGCGTGGGGATTCCGGATCGAAACTCGGGGGCCACCACCCAGTTGGTGTCGCGCGGCTCGGTGATGTAGAACCACGCCGATTGCCACCCCTTTATGGTCTCCACGAAGGAGCCTTCAAGCCATATAACATTGGGCATCTTGCCCACCATGGCCCGCATTCCGCTTGTTGGCCTCCCACCACCTTCGGCTTGATATTGAAGGTCTTCAGCCACAGGCCGAAGTGGGGCCGGATGCGGAGGAAAGCCTCACACACGACGATGAACGCCGAAATGTTGAGGATGAAGTTCGGGGCTAGATCATGAAAGTCCAGCCCGTAGTAGAACATAAGACCACAGACGAATGGATGGAGGGGAAACCCCAGTCCGCGGAGGAAGTGGTGGAGGAAGACTACCCTCTCGTGAGGTTCCGGGGTAGGACGATCTGCCCCGCAGCGGGCAGCCGATGCGCGATATTCGCGGAAGTATCGGCTCCGCGCAGCTTTTGATGTGTCCCTCCGTGACGGAGGAAGCCATCCACTTGCCTCCCGCTCCGGACATGTTTGGAGAAGGTTGAGGAGAAGGATGTGGACTTGGGCGTTGGAGCTCGAGTGCGAGAATGGATGAGCAAGGAGGAAGAAGGCGTGGGTAGAAAAAGGATAAACCTTATCCCTTTATAAGGGCGGTAAACTATGCGCCCCCACTAGCCTGGTAAAACTCGCTTATCCCCAACAACCGTAATTGATGGCGCGGTTCGGGTTACACATCCCGTATTGATGAGAATCCCGTAATAAGGGACACATATCTCTGCTTTACATGACTGTGTCAAGAAATAGTGCCTCTAGTTTATGTGCTCGGGAGCGGAGCTTTAAACGAAATATCGTGAATATCCACCGCGCCATGCATGAATTCATCGTGCTACAAGAAATATTGGGCATTAGTCTAGACTAGATTTGTTTGGAAATATTATTTTACTCTCTACGGTGTATGTGGAACTATATTGCATTTTTTCAGGGTCGGCACATCCTTTTCTCTTCGACACTTGGTGTGTGAGGGTAGACCGAGAGAGGATAACAACTCGCCTGGAGCTCTCAAGCGAAAAACATATTCCGTACCCATCAGTCATGATCCTGACTAGAACTCTGAGTGACAGCCCGGATAGATGAGCCTCGCTTTCCTGGTAACAAGCCCGCGAATAAAAATGTTCCTTTGTACCCCGTACCTGACGAGAGATTACAAGATTGGAAGACTCGTCTCATCCGGATGACGCACTTGGGCATGAGCATTAGTTCTAATTTCTTATAAAAACCTGCTATGATGTTATCTCCCTCTTTTAACCACCTTGTGTAATCTAACTTCCGGTGTCTCATAACGGAGAGTTATCCGCCTTAGACAACATACAATTTATACCCACTATAGGCTTAGCTCTAGTTAGCCTCTCACTCTCATATCTTCTGTTTACCTTTAAACTCCCACTCTGTAATACGCAGTCATTCAGCACAATCAAGCGCCGCACATAGGCCTTACCTTCCATCATATAGAGGCTAACTCAGATGTAAAACATTTATTCCCCGCTCTCTTTACCATCCCTGCCTTATAGACCTCTAATTTTAGCTTCGACCCCCTACCCAGATTCCTACTGTTGTATCACAGATCAATAAATCTATATTCTGGTTTTAAACCGTCATTAACGACGTAGTCTATTCACCCATTTATTTGCATCGATGTTTACTTTGTCCCGAGCACGCCCATTCGAATTGTCTATCCGTAATATCTCTAAATATTCACAGATTTCAATCTCAAACCTGCATATCCTCTACTCCGGTCGGATATCACCCACTCACTTCCGCCAACTTATACCCTCCTCTCCTTCACTGTCCGAGCGCGTCTCCTTCCTTTCATGATATGTGCATATCTTATCTAGTATTTGACTAGATAGATACTACTCCATCTCCGACAATCAATTATGACAATTTAAACCTTAATCCCTCTGATACTTGCACAATTCTCAACAAGTACACAGAAGATACCTTATAGGCATCCATTTTACTCTCTCACCTTGTCACGTTTTTAGACACACAAAGTGTTCCTCCTCGGTACTCGGGAGTATTCATAATCTCCCTAGTTGACTATCATTGACACATGGTAGATGTCGAAGAGAAGCAATAGCAACAAACTAAACGCATCGGGCAGTAACGCTAACGCGGCCTATGCGCATCAGTCATACACTCTTCTTCAACTGATGTAACTCTCTAATCAAAATAACTAACTATGTCTATGTTAAAACATAATTCATCTATTGATCTCAATGACTAGCACTAGATATAGTGCAAAGCTTACAGTGACACTCTGTTTCCTGCTAAGTTAATACCAACCATGTAACTAAAGTTTCTGTAGTTATATTACAATTTCTAAGTCCCAATATTGAAAATAAACATTTATCAATGATAATTAAGGAAATATAATAACAACTTATTATTGCCTCTAGCACTGTTCTCAATAATGACTGGACTGAGATTAATGAAGAAAGCTTATGAACTCGACCTCTCTTGTTTTTGTAAATATGATTAGTTCATCGTTCCTGATTCAGCCTATTATGAATGAAACATGTTTGCAATGACAATTAGAGATTATAGTTGCTCATGCCATGCTTAATTTGCTAGGAGTTTATAATGGTTTACCTTGCGTGCCAACATGCTATATAAAATGGTTGTGATGTGGTATGATAGGGTGGTACCTCCTTTGAACAATTCGAGTGGCATGACTTGGCACATGTTCACGCATGTAGTTAAAACAAAATCAACATAGCCTCCACGATATTTATGTTCATGGTGAATTATATCCTACTCATGCTTGCACTCAGTGTTGATTAATTTTAATGCATGTTCATGACTGTTGTCGCTCTCTAGCTGGTCGCTTCCTAGTCTCTTTCTAGCCTTCACTTGTACTAAGCGGGAATACTGCTTGTGCATCCACTTCCATAAACCCCAAAGTTATTCCACATGAGTCCACCATACCTTCCTATAAGCGGTATCTACCTGTCGTTCCAAGTAAATTTGTATGTGCCAAACTCTAAACCTTCAAATGAAATTCTTTTTTGTATGCTCGAATAGCTCATGTATCAACTAGGGTTGTCTATATCTTCCATGCTAGGTCGGTTATTCTCACGATGAGTGGACTTCGCTCATCACTCACGAGAAAATGGCTGGTTAACCGGGATGGCCCAGTCCCATGCTCAAATCAAAATAATTGCAAACAAAACTCCCGCATGATTGTTGTTAGTTGGAGGCACCCGTTGTTTCGGACAAGCCATGGGTTGATGTTTGTTGGGGGGGGGGGGGGGAGTATAAACTTTACCATTCTGTTTGGGAACCTCCTATAATGTGTGTAGCATGGAAGATATCGAGATCTCTTGGTTGTTATGTTGACAATGAAAGTATACCACTCAAAAAATTATTTATCTCTGTTTCAAAACTCGAGCTCTGGCACCTCTGCAAATCCCTACTTCCCTCTACGAAGGGCCTATCTATTTACTTTTATATTGAGTCATCATCCTCTTATTAAAAAGCACCAGTTGGAGAGCACCTCTGTCATTCGCATGCATTGCTATTAATTTACATTAAGTATGAGTGTGACTGTATCTCTTTTACCATGAATTACAATGTCTAGTCAGTCCTTGATCTTTAGGGGTGCTATGCGCATTTATGTTTTGCGGTCTTAGAAAGGGCTAGCGAGATACCATCTTGTTATATCATGTTATGATTGTTTTGAGAAAGTGTTTTCATCCAAGATTTATTATTATTGCTCGCTAGTTGATTATGCCATTGATATGAGTAAACATGAGACCTAAATGTTATTGTTAATATGATTAGTTCATAATCTTTGCTGAAAACTTGAATGTTGGCTTTACATATTTGCAACAACAAGATCAAACAGAGTTTGTAAAAGTTTTTATTTATCACTTTCAGTTTGTCAATTGAATTTCTTGAGGACAAGCAAGGTTTAAGCTTGGGGGAGTTGATACATCTCCAACGTATCTACTTTTCCAAACACTTCTGCCCTTGTTTTGGACTCCAACTTGCATGATTTGAATGGAACTAACCCAGACTAACGCTGTTTTCAGCAGAATTGCCATGGTGTTATTTTTGTGCAGAAGTAAAAGTTCTCGGAATGACCTGAAAATCCACGGAGAAACGTTTTGGAATTAATAAAAAATACTGGCGAAAGAATCAGCATCAGGGTGCCCACTCCCTGTCCACGAGGGTGCGGGGCACGCCCCCTGCCTCGTGGCCTCCCTGAGACTCCACCGACCTCAACTCCAACTCTATATATTCACTTTGGGGAGAAAAAATGAAGGAGAAGGATTCATCGTGTTTTACGATACGGAGCCGCCGCCAAGCCCTAATCTTCATCGGGAGGGATGATCTGGAGTCCGTTCGGGGATCCGGAGAGGGGAATCCGTCGCCATCATCATCATCAAACTTCCTCCATCACCAATTTCATGATGTTCACCGTCGTGCATGAGTAATTCCATCATAGGCTTGCTGGACGGTGATGGGTTGGATGAGATTTACCATGTAATCGAGTTAGTTTTGTTAGGGTTTGATCCCTAGTATCCATTATGTTCTAAGATTGATGTTGCTATGACTTTGCTATGCTTAATGCTTGTCACTAGGGCCCGAGTGCCATGATTTTAGATCTGAACCTATTATGTTTTCATGAATATATGTGAGTTCTTGATCCTATCTTGTAAGTCAATAGTCACCTACTATGTGTTATGATCCGGTAACCCCGAAGTGACAATAATCGGGACCACTCCCGGTGATGACCGTAGTTTGAGGAGTTCATGTATTCACTAAGTGTTAATGCTTTGGTCCGGTACTCTATTAAAGGG
>NC_053023.1:7252363-7336942 GCF_003073215.2 Triticum urartu
CAACATAAGTAGCAAAAGATTCACAGAAAGAAGCTACTATCTCAGAATCAAGTCCATATTTAGTGCTAAACTTACAGAAAATATCGGTATCCATAAAAGATTTAACACAATCAAAACTAGGTGTCATACCTGACTCCTTACCTTTGTCGAGATCCCAATAGTCAGAGTTGCGTTTAATTCTATCCAATAAATCCCATCTAAATCCAATGGTCTTCATCATAAAAGAGCCAGCACAAGAAGTATCGAGCATGGTGCGATTATTTTCAGAAAGCCGAGCATAATTTTTTTGAAGAATTGTTTCTCTTGGGAGCTCATGATTGGGGCATGAATATAACATTGATTTAAGCCTCCCCCAAGCTTGAGTGATGCTTTCTCCTTCGCGAGGTCAAAAATTATATATATAATTGCGGTCACGATGAACAAGATGCATAGGGTAATACTTTTGATGAAATTCCAATTTCAATCTTCTATAGTTCCATGATCTCGTATCATCATATAGCCTATACCCTGTCAATGCATCTCCCTTCAAAGATAAAGGGAAGACCTTCTTCTTAGCAACATCATTGGGTATACCTGCAAGCTTAAATAATCCACAAACCTTATCCACATATATTAGGTGTTCATCAGGATGCTTTGTTCCATCTCCTGTAAAAGGATTAGCTAGCAGTTTTTCTATCATACCCGAAGGATACTCATAAGGAATTTCATTTTCAATAGGTTCAATAGGTTGAGGAGCAACTCTTTGCTCTACTGGTCGGGGTGAAGATACCCCGAACAAGCCCCTCAGAGGATTACTTTCCATAGTAACAAGTGACAGTAAATTTCAGCACACTATATAAAATTTTCCTTACCAAATTCCACCTACCAAAGGCGCTTCACTCCCCGGCAACGGCGCCAGAAAAGAGTCTTGATGACCCCCAAGTATAGGGGATCTATCATAGTCCTTTCGATAAGTAAGAGTGTAGAACCCAACGAGGAGCAGAAGGAAATGATAAGCGGTTTTTAGCAAGGTATTCTCTGCAAGTACTGAAATAAGTGGTAATAGATAGTTTTGTGATAAGATAATTTGTAACGAGCAACAAGTAACAAAAGTAAATAAAGTGCAGCAAGGTGGCCCAATCCTTTTTGTAGCAAAGGACAAGCCTGGACAAACTCTTATATAAGGAAAAGCGCTCCCGAGGACACATGGGAATATCGTCAAGCTAGTTTTCATCACGTTCATATGATTCACATTCGGTACTTTGATAATTTGACATGTGGGTGGACCGGTCCTTGGGTGCTTTTCTTACTTGAACAAGCATCCCACTTATGATTAACCTCTATTGCAAGAATTCGCAACTACAACAAAAATATTAAGGTAAACCTAACCATAGCATGAAACATATGGATCCAAATCAGCCCCTTACGAAGCAATGCATAAACTAGGGTTTAAGCTTCTGTCACTCTAGTAACCCATCATCTACTTATTACTTCCCAATGCCTTCCTCTAGGACCAAACAATGGTGAAGTGTCATGTAGTCGATGTTCACATAACACCACTAGAGGCTAGACAACATACATCTTATCAAAAATATCGAACAAATACCAAATTCACATGACTACTAATAGCAAGACTTCTCCCTTGTCCTCAGGAACAAACGTAACTACTCACAAAGCATAAACATGTTCATAATCAGGGGGTAATAATACTCATAAAGGATCTGAACATATGATCTTCCACCAATTAAACCAACTAGCATCAACTACAAGGAGTAATTAACACTACTAGCAACCTACTAGCACCAATCCCAGACTTGGCGACAAGAGATGAACTAGGGTTTTGAGCTGAGATGGTGCTGATGAAGGTGTTGATGGAGATTGCGCTCTCCCGATGAGAGGAGCGTTGGTGATGACGATGGCGATGATTTCCCCCTCCGGGAGGGAAGTTTCCCCGGCAGAACAGCTCTGCTGGAGCCCTAGATTGGATCCACCAAGGTTCCGTCCCTAAAGGTTGCCTCTCCTTTTTTTTCTTGATGAAAGACTTCATATAGCAGAGGATGGTCATCGGAGAGCCACCAGGGGGCCCACAAGGTAGGGGCCGCTCCCTAGGGGGGAGGCGCGCCCCCACCCTCGTGGAAAGGGTGTGGGCCCCCTGGTCTTCATCTTTGGCGAGGATTTTTCATTATTTATTATAAGGTATTCCGTGGAGTTTCAGGACTTTTGGAGTTGTGCAGAATAGGTCTCTAATATTTGCTCCTTTTCCAGCCCAGAATTCCAGCTGCCGGCATTCTCCCTCCTATATGTAAACCTTATAAAATAAGAGAGAATAGCCATAAGTATTGTGACATAATGTGAAATAACAGCCCATAATGCAATAAATAGCGATATAAAAGCATGATGCAAAATGGACGTATCAGGGATCGCAACAGTTTTCGATAAGTAAGAGTGTCAAACTCAACGAGGAGCTAAAGGCAGAACAAATAATCTCTCAAGTTCTAGCGACCACCGATACAACTCTACCCACGCTTGACATTCGCTTTACCTAGAACAAGTATGAAAATAGATGTACTTTGTAGGTGTTGTTGGATAGGTTTGCAAGATAATAAAGATTACGTAAATAAAAAGTAGTGGTTGTTTAGATAAATACACAACTAAATTAGTTTTAGTAAAGAGCTTGTTGTTACGAGAAAGTTATTTGTCCCAAGGCAATCGATAACTAGACCGGTAATCACTATTGCAATTCTATATGAGGGAGAGGCATAAGCTAACATACTTTCTCTTGGATCATATGCACTTATGATTGGAACTCTAGCAAGCATCCGCAACTACTAAAGATCATTAAGGTAAAACCAAACCATAGCATTAAAGTATCAAGTCCTCTTTATCCCATACGCAACAACCCCCTTACTCGGGTTTGTGTTTCAGTCACTCACGCAACCCACTATAAGCGAATCATAAACGTATTGCAACACCCTACAGCGGGAATCCCTCATGCTTGTGCGACACGGAGAGCATCATAGGACAGCACCAATAATAAAACATGCAACTCAAACTAATCTTGATCAACAAATAACCCATAGGACAAAACGGATCTACTCAAACATCATAGGATAGCCATACATCATTGGGAAATAACATATAGCGCTGAGCACCATGTTTAAGTAGAGATTACAGTGGGTAAGAGAGAGGTTAAACCGCTGCATAGAGGGGGGAAGAGTTGGTGATGATGGCGGTGAAGTTGTTGGTGAAGATTGCGGTGATGATGATGGCCCCCGGTGGCACTCCGGCGCCACCGGAAGCGAGGGGGAGAGGGCCCCCTTCTTCTTCTTCTTCTTCCTTGACCTCGTCCCTAGAAGGGGGAAGGGTTTCCCCTCTGGTCCAAGGCCTCCATGGCGTGGGAGGGGCGAGAGCCCCTGCGAGATTGGATCTATCTCTCTGTCTCTCTCTGTTTCCGCGTTCTTAGATTCTTCCCTTTCATCATTTCTTATATTCCTGATGATCCATAACTCCGATTGGGATGAAATTTTAACACGATCTCTATCCGGATATTATCTTTCTTGCGGCGAAAGAAGGGCACCAACCGCCTTAAGGGGTGTCCACGAGGGTCAGGGGTGCGCTTGCCCCCTGGAGCGCGCCCCCTTCCTCGTGGCCCCCTCGGGCATCGTCGCGTGGATTTTTCTTCCCAAAAATAACATATATTCCAAAAAAAATCTCCGTCCGTTTTTATCCCGTTTGGGATCCGTTTGATATGGATATTCTGCGAAACAAAAAACATGCAACAAACAGGAATTGGCACTGGGCACTTGATCAATATGTTAGTCCCAAAAATAGTATAAAAAGTTGCCAAAAGTATATGAAAGTTGAATAATATTGGCATGGAACAATAAAAAGTTATAGATACGACAGAGACGTATCAATACGTTGGAGACGTATCAGTTTCCACTCATTTTCTTCTAAATACAAACTTCTCCAAAAGTCTGTATAAAACTATATGCTTTGATCAACTCATCAAAGCGCATATTCCAACTCCGAGATGCTTGCACCAATCCATAGATGGATCGCTGGAGCTTGCACACTTTGTTAGCATCTTTAGGATTGACAAAACCTTCTGGTTGCATCATATACAACTCTTCTTTAATAAATCCATTAAGGAATGTAGTTTTGATATCCATTTGCTAGATTTCATAAAATGCGGCAACTGCTAACATGATTCGGACAGACTTTTAAGCATTGATACGAGTGAGAAAATCTCATCGTAGTCAACACCTTGAACTTGTCGAAAACCTTTTGTGACAATTCGAGCATTGTAGATAGTAACACTACTATCAGCATTTGTCTTCCTCTTGAAGATCCATTTATTCTGAATGGCTCACCTATCATCGGGCAAGTCAATCAAAGTCCATACTTTGTTCTCGTACATGGATCCCATCTCAGATTTCATGGCCTTAAGCCATTTCGCGGAATTTGGGCTCATCATCGCTTCCTCATAGTTCGTAGGTTCGTCATGGTATAGTAACATGACTTCCAGAACAGGATTACCATACCACTCTAGTGCGGAACGTACTCTGGTTAACCTACGAGGTTCGGTTGTAACTTGATCTGAAGTTTCATGATCATCATCATTAACTTCCTCACTAATTGGTGTAGGTATCACTTGAACTAATTTCTGTGATGAACTACTTTCCAATTCGGGAGAAGGTACAGTTACCTCATCAAGTTCTACTTTCCTCCCACTCCTTTCGAGAGAAACTCCTTCTCTAGAAAGGATCCACTCTTAGCAACAAAGATCTTGCCTTAGGATCTGTGATAGAAGGTGTACCCAACAGTTTCTTTTGGGTATCCTATGAAGACGCACTTCTCCGATTTGGGTTATCAGGCTGAAACTTTTTCACATAATCATCGCAACCAAAAATTTAAGAAACGACAGCTTAGGTTTCTTGCTAAACCATAGTTCATACGGTGTCATCTCAACAGATTTTTAGACGGTGCCCTATTTAACGTGAATGCAACTGTCTCTAATGCATAACCCCAAAACGATAGTGGTAAATCGGTAAGAGACATCATAGATCGCACCATATCTAATAAAGTACGGTTACGACGTTCGGACACACGATTACGCTGTGGTGTTCCACGTGGCGTGAGGTGCATATCTATTTGACATTGTTTCAACTGAAGGCCAAACTCATAACTCAAATATTTCGTCTCCATGATCAGATCGTAGAAACTTTATTTTCTTGTTACGATGATTCTCCTCTTCACTATGAAATTCATTGAACTTTTCAAATGTTTCAGACTTGTGTTTCATTAAGTACATATACTCAAATCTGCTCAAATCATCTGTGAAGGTCAGAAAATAACGATACCCACTGCGAGCCTCAACACCCAATGGATCGCATACATCAGTATGTATTATTTATAATAAGTCTGTTGCTCGCTCCATTGTTCCAGAGAATGGAGTCTTAGTCATCTTGCCCATGAGGCATGGTTCGCAAGCATCAAGTGATTCATAATCAAGTGATTCGAAAAGTCCATCAGCATGGAGTTTCTTCATGCGCTTGATAACCCACAAGTATAGGGGATCGCAACAGCTTTCGAGGGTAGAGTATTCAACCCAAATTTATTGATTCGACACAAGGGGAGCCAAAGAATATTCTCAAGTATTAGCAGCTGAGTTGTCAATTCAACCACACCTGGAAACTTAGTATCTGCAGCAAAGTATTTAGTAGCAAAGTAATATGATAGTGGTGGTAGCGGCAACAAAAGTAAAGACATCAAAAGTAATGTTTTTGGTATTTTGTAGTGATTGTAACAGTAGTGGCGGAAAAGTAAATAAGCGAGAACTAGTATATGGAAAACTCGTAGGCACCGGATCGGTGATGGATAATTATGCCGGATGCAGTTCATCATGTAACAGTCATAACATAGGGTGACACAGAACTAGCTCCAATTCATCAATGAAATGTAGGCATGTATTCCGTATATAGTCATAAGTGCTTATGGAAAAGAACTTGCATGACATCTTTTGTCCTACCCTCCCGTGGCAGCGGGGTCCTATTGGAAACTAAGGGAAATTAAGGCCTCCTTTTAATAGAGAACCGGAACAAAGCATTAGCACATAGTGAATACATGAACTCCTCAAACTATGGCCATCACCAGGAGTGGTCCCGATTATTGTCACTTCGGGGTTGCCGGATCATAACACATAGTAGGTGACTATAGACTTGCAAGATAGGATCAAGAACTCACGTATATTCATGGAAACATAATAGGTTCAGATCTGAAATCATGGCACTCGGGCCCTAGTGACAAGCATTAAGCATAGCAAAGTCATAGCAACATCAATCTCAGAACATAATGGATACTAGGGATCAAACCCTAACAAAACTAACTCGATTACATGATAAATCTCATCCAACCCATCACCGTCCAGCAAGCCTACGATGGAATTACTCACGCACGGCGGTTAGCATCATGAAATTGGTGATGGAGGATGGTTGATGATGACGACGGCGACGAATCTCCCTCTCCGGAGCCCCGAATGGACTCCAGATCAGCCCTCCCGAGAGGTTTTAGGGCTTGGCGGCGGCTCCGTATCGTAAAACACGATGATTTCTTATCTCTTATTTTTTTCTCTCCGAAAGCAAATATATAGAGTTGGAGTTGGCGGCGGAGGGCATCCAGGGGGCCCATGAGGTAGGGGGCGCGCCCTAGGGGGGGCGCCCCCACCCTCGTGAGAAGGGTGTGGGCCCCCTGGTCTTCATCTTTGGCGAGGATTTTTTATTATTTTTTCTAAGATGTTTCGTGGAGTTTCAGGTCATTCCGAGAATATTTGTTTTCTGCACATAAAACAACACCATGGCAATTCTACTGAAAACAGCGTCAGTCCGGGTTAGTTCCATTCAAATCATACAAGTTAGAGTCCAAAACAAAGGCAAAAGTGTTTGGAAAAGTAGATACGACGGAGACGTATCAACTCCCCCAAGCTTAAACCCTTGCTTGTCCTCAAGCAATTCAGTTGACAAACTGAAAGAAAGAAAGGAAAACTTTTACAAACTCCGTTTGCTCTTGTTGTTGTAACTATGTCAAGCCAGCATTCAAGTTTTCAGCATAGATCATAACTAACCACATTTGCAATAATTCTCAGGTCTCATAATTACTCATATCAATAGCATAATCAACTAGCAAGTCATAATAATAAATCTCGGATGACAATACTTTCTCAAAACAATCATAATATGATATAACAAGATGGTATCTCGCTAGCCCTTTCTGAGACTGCAAAACATAAATGTAGAGCACATTTAAAGATCAAGGACTGACTAGACATTGTAATTCATGGTAAAAGAGATCCAATCATAGTCACACCCAATATAAATTAACAGTGATGAATGCAAATGACAGCTGTGCTCTCCAGCTAGTGCTTTTTGATAAGAGGGTGATGACTCAGCATAAAAGTAAATGGATAGGCCCTTCGCAGAGGGAAGCAGGGATTTGTAGAGGTGCCAGAGCTCGGTTTTGAAATAGAGATAATTTTATTTTGAGCGATATACTTTCATTGTCAACATAACAACTAAGAGATGGCGATATCTTCCATGCTAAACACATTATAGGTGGTTCCCAAACAGAATGGCAAAGTTTATACTCCCCCTCCACCAACAAGGATCAATCCATGGCTTGCTCAAAACAAGGAGTGCCTCCAACATACATCAGGTCCCAGGGGGAGTTTTGTTTGCAATTAATTTTGATTTAGTTTGCATAAAGCATGGGACTGGGCATCCCGGCGACCAGCCATTTTCTTGTGAGTGAGGAGCGGAGTCCACTCCTCTTGAGAATAACCCGCCTAACATGGAAGATAAGGACAACCTTGGTTGATACATGAGTTATTCGAGCATACAAAACAGAATGTTTATTTGAAGGTTTATAGTTTGGCACATACAAATTTACTTGGAACGGCAGGTAGATACCGCATATAGGAAGGTATGGTGGACTCATCTGGAATAACTTTGGGGTTTAAGGGATTGGATGCACAAGCAGTATTCCCACTTAGTACAAGTGAAGGCTAGCAGAAGACTGGGAAGCGACCAACTAGAGAGCGACAACAGCCATGTACATGCATTAAAATTAATAAACATTGGATGCAAGCATGAGTAGGATATAATCCACCATGAACATAAATATCATGAAGGCTATGTTGATTTTGTTTCAACTACATGCGTGAACATGTGCCAAGTCAAGTCACTTAAATCATTCAAAGGAGGATACCACCCCATCATACCACATCATAATCATCTCAATAGCATGTTGGCACACAAGGTAAACCATTATAACTCATAGCTAATCAAGCATGGCACAAGCAACTATGATCTCTAATTGTCATTGCAAACATGTTTATTCATAATAAGCTGAATCAAGAACGAGGGACTCATCATATTTACAAAAACAAAAGAGGTCGAGTTCATACCAGCTTTTCTCATCTCAGTCAGTCCATCATATATCATCATAATTGCCTTTGACTTGCACGACCAAACGGTGTGAATAATAATAAGAGTGTACGTGCATTGGACTAAGCTGGAATCTGCGAGCATTCAATAAACAGGAGAAGACAAGGCAATATGGGCTCTTGGTTAAATCAACAATAATGCATATAAGAGCCACTTCAACAATTTAATTATGGTCTTCTCCTACTAACCCCCAAATAAAAGAAAAGAAATAAAAATATTTACACGGGAAAGCTCCCGACAAGCAAAACGAAGAACGGGAAATATTTTTGGGTTTTCTTTTTAATTATTACTACTGCAGCAGAAAAATAAACTACTACTAATTTTTTTCTTAAGGTTTAACAAACACACAAGAAGAAAGCAGGAAAAAGTAAATAAACTAGCATGGATATTACAGTGAAAAAGTATGAGCACCGACATCTAGTAATGAGTGTGTGTGAACATAAATGTTATGTCAGTGAGAAATACGTACTCCCCCAAGCTTAGGCTTTTGGCCTAAGTTGTTTATGGCCATGGCTGGCCTGGCAGATATTAATAATAATAGTTGTTGGGGTCGTACTGTGATGAGGAAGAATAGTTGGGATCATACTGTGATGAAGAAGAAGACTCTGACTGCCACTGGCTGACAGTCATCTCTGGATCCCAAGAATAAACAGATTGTCGTGGAGGCTCATCTTGTGGTTCCTGTTCCGGGGCTGGTGCAGGATTCTTGTAAGCTTGGACAGCAGCCCACGTAACGAGGTAGGGTCCTACAAAATTAAACAAAGAAGGAGCAGGCAGGATAATAGTCTCGGGATGAGGTTTGTTAAAGAACAATTGATATTTAAGCTCTCCTGCCCTATTCTTAACAATAAAATCGTGTGCCACCATACTTTTATGATCTAGATAAACACGGGGCATCACCTTTTCTTCCTTCTCAGCATGCCTAATAGGAATGTTAAAATGTGCAGCTAGGCGTGTGGCATAGACGCCTCCAAAGATGGGGCCTTTGGTACGGCTCATACTTAACCGTCTAGCAATAATACCGCCGATACTAAAAGTGTTATCACTGTATAAACCGTGGTGCAGAATAATTATATCAGGGATGCTAAGGTTTCCACAGTTTCCGTGTCCAATTAAACAATGACTAGCAAATAATGGAAAGTAACGTAAAACAGGAAGATGTATGCTAGTGATTCATGCATCGGAAACCTTCCTAGTTTCTCCTACAGTGATAGTATCAATAAACCCAGCCACATCATCATAATGTGGTTCTTCTGTCTTGCCCTCAAAAGGGACTAAACAAATCCGACAGAAATCATAAAATGACATCTCCTTATGCTCATCATATAAATGAAACTCCACCGTAGGTGGTGAGTTCCTAGAATGAAAATGAAAGTTTTGCACAAAAGTATTTGTGAGTAAGAGATACTGATCGCATTGGTCGCGGAGGAAAGCGGTGAGGCCTGCATTGTGAGCCAATTCATGAAAATCTTCATAGATACCGGTCTGCTCTCAAGAAATCTTCAAAAGGCCATTCACACGCCCGAATCTCCGCGGTGCGTGGCAAATTATACTTAGGCTTCGGTGCCTTTTCCTTCGAGCTTTGGCTTCGATGAGCCCCTCAATAATCTCCTCATCATTTTTCTGAAATATCTGAAATTTTTAGTAACTTCAAAATAAAAGTAAACCAACTCAATAAAACTGATAGCAACTACTCCTACAAGTGCCTAGAGCCTATATCAAGCATTAGAACTACTTTGGAACCATATAAATTTGACATGCAAGCTCAAGAACATGGTCACCTATGCAGCACAAATTTGCAAAGAATAAAGCACTAGAACAAAAACTAATTGGACCAATGGAGGAGTCACATACCAAGGAACAATCTCCCCAAGCAGTTTTGCGAGAGGTGCTTTGAGCAAGGAGATCGAAAATCACAGCAAAAGTGGCTGGAACTCGTGCTTGAGTTGGTTTTTCGGGTTTGTGTGAGACAGAGGAAGAAGATGGGTGCTGGGATAAGTGGAGGAGGGCCACCGTGGGCCCACGAGGCAGGGGGCGCGCCCTAGGGGGGCGCCCACCACCCTCGTGGCCAGGTGGCAGCTCCTCCCGCGGTAATTTTTGCACAGTAAATCCTCAAATATTCCCGAAAAAATCATATTAAATTGGCATGGCATTCTGAGGACTTTTATTTTCGGGATATTTTTATATTGCATGGATAAGTCAGGAAACAGACTGAAAATACTATTTTTACTTTATTTAATATAAATACAGAAAGTATAAAGAGGGTACAAAAGTTTGTGCTTCTAGTTTCATCCATCTCATGCTCATCAAAAAGAATCCACTAACAAGGTTGATCAAGTCTTGTTAACAAACTCATTCCGATAATCATGAAACCGGAGAAATTTCGAATAACACTAAGTTACCTCAACGGGGATATGCACATCCCCAATAATAAGAATATCATATTTCTTCTTGACAGTAGGAAGAGGAAATTCAAAACCTCCAAATATAATCGATGGAATTTTTCCAATAGAGTTGATACTATGAACTTGAGGTTGTTTCCTCGGAAAGTGTACCGTATGCTCATTACCATTAACATGAAAAGTGACATTGCCTTTGTTGCAATCAATAACAGCCCCTGCAGTATTAAGAAAAGGTCTTCCAAGAATAATAGACATACTATCATCCTCGGGAATATCAAGAATAACAAAGTCCGTTAAAATAGTAACGTTTGCAACCACAACAGGCACATCCTCACAAATACCGACAGGTATAGCAGTTGATTTATCAGCCATTTGCAAAGATATTTCAGGTAGGTGTCAGCTTATTCAAGTCAAGTCTACGATATAAAGAGAGAGGCATAACACTAACACCGGCTCCAAGATCACATAAAGCAGTTTTAATATAATTCTTTTAATGGAGCAAGGTATAGTAGGTACTCCGGGGTCTCCAAGTTTCTTTGGTATTCCACCCTTAAAAGTATAATTAGCAAGCATGGTGGAAATTTCAGCTTTGGTATCTTTCTTTTATTAGTAATGATTGAAGGAAATATGCCCTAGAGGCAATAATAAAGTTATTATTTATTTCCTTATATCATGATAAATGTTTATTATTCATGCTAGAATTGTATTAACCGGAAACATAATACATGTGTGAATACATAGACAAACAGAGTGTCACTAGTATGCCTCTACTTGACTAGCTCGTTAATCAAAAGATGGTTATGTTTCCTAACCATGACAAAGAGTTGTTATTTGATTAACGGGATCACATCATTAGTTGAATGATCTGATTGACATGACCCATTCCATTAGCTTAGCACCCGATCGTTTAGTATGTTGCTATTGCTTTCTTCATGACTTATACATGTTCCTATGACTATGAGATTATGCAACTCCCGTTTGCCGGAGGAACACTTTGTGTGCTACCAAACGTCACAACGTAACTGGGTGATTATAAAGGAGCTCTACAGGTGTCTCCAAAGGTACATGTTGGGTTGGCGTATTTCGAGATTAGGATTTGTCACTCCGATTGTCGGAGAGGTATCTCTGGGCCCTCTCGGTAATGCACATCACTTAAGCCTTGCAAGCATTGCAACTAATGAGTTAGTTGCGGGATGATGTATTACAGAACGAGTAAAGAGACTTGCCGGTAACGAGATTGAACTAGGTATAGATACCGACGATCGAATCTCGGGCAAGTAACATACCGATGACAAAGGGAACAACGTATGTTGTTATGCGGTCTGACCGATAAAGATCTTCGTAGAATATGTAGGAGCCAATATGAGCATCCAGGTTCCGCTATTGGTTATTGACCGGAGACGTGTCTCGGTCATGTCTACATTGTTCTCGAACCCGTAGGGTCGCACGCTTAAGGTTACGATGACAGTTATATTATGAGTTTATGAGTTTTGATGTACCGAAGGTTGTTCGGAGTCCCGGATGTGATCACGGACATGACGAGGAGTCTCGAAATGGTCGAGACATAAAGATTGATATATTGGACGGCTATATTCGGACACCGGAAGTGTTCCGGGTGATTTCGGAGAAAACCGGAGAGCCGGAGGGTTACCGGAACCCCCCGGGAGAAGTAATGGGCCATATGGGCCTTAGTGGAGAGAGAGAGGGGCAGCCAAAGGTGGGCGCGCGCCTCCTCCCCCCTGGTCCGAATTGGACTAGGAGAGGGGGGGGCGCCCCCCTTTCCTTCTCCCTCCCCACTTCTTTCCCCCTCCTAGTAGGAGTCCTACTCCTACTAGGAGGAGGACTCCTCCTTGGCGCGCCATAGGGGCCGGCCGGCCTCCTCCCCTTGATCCTTTATATACGGGGGCAGGGGGCACCCCTAGACACACAAGTTGATCCACGTGATCATATTCTTAGCCGTGTGCGGTGCCCCCTTCCACCATAGTCCTCGATAATATTGTAGCGGTGCTTAGGCGAAGCCCTGCGACAGTAGTACATCAAGATCGTCACCACGCCGTCGTGCTGACGGAACTCTTCCCCGACACTTTGCTGGATCGGAGTCCGGGGATCGTCATCGAGCTGAACGTGTGCTAGAACTCGGAGGTGCCGTAGTTTCGGTGCTTGATCGGTCGGGCCGTGAAGACGTACGACTACATCAACCAAGTTAACGCTTCCGTTGTCGATCTACAAGGGTACGTAGATCACACTCTCCCCTCTCGTTGCTATGCATCACCATGATCTTGCGTGTGCGTAGGAATTTTTTTGAAATTACTACGTTCCCCAACAGTGGCATCCGAGCCTAGGTTTATATGTTGATGTTATATGCACGAGTAGAACACAAGTGAGTTGTGGGCGATATAAGTCATACTGCTTACCAGCATGTCATACTTTGGTTCGGCGGTATTGTTGGATGAAGCGGCCCGGACCGACATTACGCGTACGCTTACGCGAGACCGGTTCTCCCGACGTGCTTTGCACATAGGTGGCTTGCGGGTGACAGTTTCTCCAACTTTAGTTGAACCGAGTGTGGCTACGCCCGGTCCTTGCGAAGGTTAAAACAGCACCAACTTGACAAACTATCGTTGTGGTTTTGATGCGTAGGTAAGATTGGTTCTTGCTTAAGCCCGTAGCAGCCACGTAAAACATGCAACAACAAAGTAGAGGACGTCTAACTTGTTTTTGCAGGGCATGTTGTGATGTGATATGGTCAAGACATGATGCTAAATTTTATTGTATGAGATGATCATGTTTTGTAACCGAGTTATCGGCAACTGGCAGGAGCCATATGGTTGTCGCTTTATTGTATGCAATGCAATTGCGCTGTAATGCTTTACTTTATCACTAAGCGGTAGCGATAGTCGTGGAAGCATAAGATTGGCGAGACGACAATGGATGCTACGATGGTGATCAAGGTGTCCGTGCCCGGTGACGATGGTGATCATGACGGTGCTTCGAAGATGGAGATCACAAGCACAAGATGATGATGGCCATATCATATCACTTATATTGATTGCATGTGATGTTTATCTTTTATGCATCTTATCTTGCTTTGATTGACGGTAGCATTTTATAAGATGATCTCTCACTAATTATCAAGAAGTGTTCTCCCTGAGTATGCACCGTTGCGAAAGTTCTTCGTGCTGAGACACCACGTGATGATCGGGTGTGATAGGCTCTACGTTCAAATACAACGGGTGCAAAACAGTTGCACACGCGGAATACTCAGGTTATACTTGACGAGCCAAGCATATACAGATATGGCCTCGGAACACGGAGACCGAAAGGTCGAGCATGAATCATATAGTAGATATGATCAACATAGTGATGTTCACCAATGAAACTACTCCATCTCACGTGATGATCGGACATGGTTTAGTTGATTTGGATCACGTGATCACTTAGAGGATTAGAGGGATGTCTATCTAAGTGGGAGTTCTTTAAGTAATATGATTAATTGAACCTAAATTTATCATGAACTTAGTACCTGATAGTATCTTGCTTGTTTTATGTATGATTGTAGATAAATGGCCCGTGCTGTTGTTCCGTTGAATTTTAATGCGTTCCTTGAGAAAGCAAAGTTGAAAGATGATGGTAGCAATTACACGGACTGGGTTCGTAACTTGAGGATTATCCTCATTGCTGCACAGAAGAATTACGTCCTGGAAGCACCGCTGGGTGCCAGGCCTGCTTCTGGAGCAACACCAGATGTTGTGAACGTCTGGCAGAGCAAAGCTGATGACTACTCGATAGTTCAGTGTGCCATGCTTTACGGCTTAGAACCGAGACTTCAACGACGTTTTGAACGTCATGGAGCATATGAGATGTTCCAGGAGTTGAAGTTAATATTTCAAGCAAATGCCCGGATTGAGAGATATGAAGTCTCCAATAGGTTCTATAGCTGCAAGATGGAGGAGAACAGTTCTGTCAGTGAGCATATACTCAAAATGTCTGGGTATAATAATCACTTGATTCAAATGGGAGTTAATCTTCCAGATGATTGCGTCATTGAAAGAATTCTCCAATCACTGCCACCAAGCTATAAGAGCTTCGTGATGAACTATAATATGCAAGGGATGAATAATACTATTCCCGAGCTCTTCGCAATGCTGAAAGCTGCGGAGGTAGAAATCAAAAAGGAGCATCAAGTGTTGATGGTCAACAAGACACTAGTTTCAAGAAAAAGGGCAAAGGGAAGAAGAAGGGGAACTTCAAAAAGAACAGCAAACAAGTTGCTGCTCAAGAGAAGAAACCCAAGTCTGGACCTAAGCCTGAAACTGAGTGCTTCTACTGCAAGCAGACTGGTCACTGGAAGCGGAACTGCCCCAAGTATTTGGCAGATAAGAAGGATGGCAAGGTGAACAAAGGTATATGTGATATACATGTTATTGATGTGTACCTTACTAATGCTCGAAGTAGCACCTGGGTATTTGATACTGGTTCTATTGCTAATATTTGCAACTCAAAACAGGGACTACGGATTAAGCGAAGAATGGCTAAGGACGAGGTGATGATGCGCGTGGGAAACGGTTCCAAAGTCGATGTGATCGCGGTCGGCACGCTACCTCTACATCTACCTTTGGGATTAATATTAGACCTAAATAATTGTTATTTGGTGCCAGCGTTAAGCATGAACATTATATCTGGATCTTGTTTGATGCGAGACGGTTATTCATTTAAATAAGAGAATAATGGTTGTTCTATTTATATGAGTAATATCTTTTATGGTCATGCACCCTTGAACAGTGGTCTATTCTTATTGAATCTCGATAGTAGTAACACACATATTCATAATGTTGAAGCCAAAAGATGCAGAGTTGATAATGATAGTGCAACTTATTTGTGGCACTGCCGTTTAGGTCATATCGGTGTAAAGCGCATGAAGAAACTCCATACTGATGGACTTTTGGAACCACTTGATTATGAATCACTTGGTACTTGCGAACCGTGCCTCATGGGCAAGATGAGTAAAACGCCGTTCTCCGGTACTATGGAGAGAGCAACAGATTTGTTCGAAATCATACATATAGATGTATGTGATCCGATGAATATTGAGGCTCGTGGCGGATATCGTTATTTTCTCACCTTCACAGATGACTTAAGCAGATATGGGTATATCTACTTAATGAAACATAAGTCTGAAACGTTTGAAAAGTTCAAAGAATTTCAGAGTGAAGTTGAAAATCATCGTAACAAGAAAATAAAGTTTCTACGATCTGATCGTGGAGGAGAATATTTGAGTTACGAGTTTGGTGTACATTTGAAACAATGCGGATAGTTTCGCAACTCACGCCACCCGGAACACCACAGCGTAATGGTGTGTCCGAACGTCGTAATCGTACTTTACTAGATATGGTGCGATCTATGATGTCTCTTACTGATTTACCGCTATCGTTTTGGGGTTATGCTTTGGAGACGGCCGCATTCACGTTAAATAGGGCACCATCAAAATCCGTTGAGACGACACCTTATGAACTATGGTTTGGCAAGAAACCAAAGTTGTCGTTTCTGAAAGTTTGGGGTTGCGATGCTTATGTGAAAAAGCTTCAACCTAATAAGCTCGAACCCAAATCGGAGAAATGTGTCTTCATAGGATATCCAAAGGAGACTATTGGATACACCTTCTATCACAGATCCAAAGGCAAGACTTTTGTTGCTAAGTTCAGAAACTTTCTGGAGAAGGAGTTTCTCTCGAAAGAAGTGAGTGGGAGGAAAGTAGAACTTGACGAGGTAACTGTACCTGCTCCCTTATTGGAAAGTAGTGCATCACAGAAAACTGTTTCTATGACACCTACACCAATTAGTGAGGAAGCTGATGATAATGATCATGAAACTTCAGAACAAGATACTACTGAACCTCGTAGATCAACCAGAGTGAGATCCGCGCCAGAGTGGTACGGTAAGAACAAGAAGAGTTGTATATGATGCAACCGGAAGGTTTTGTCGATCGAAAGGGAGCTAACAAAGTGTGCAAGCTCCAGCGATCCATTTATGGACTGGTGCAAGCCTCTCGGAGTTGGAATAAATGCTTTGATAGTGTGATCAAAGCATTTGGTTTTATACAGACTTTTGGAAAAGCCTGTATTTACAAGAAAGTGAGTGGGAGCTCTGTAGCATTTCTGATATTATATGTGGATGACATATTACTGATTGGAAATGATATAGAATTTCTGGATAGCATAAAGGGATACTTGAATAAGAGTTTTTCAATGAAAGACCTTGGGTGAAGCTGCTTACATATTAGGAATAAAGATCTATAGAGATAGATCAAGACGTTTAATTGGACTTTCACAAAGCACATACCTTGACAAGATTTTGAAGAAGTTCAAAATGGATCAAGCAAAGAAAGGGTTCTTGCATGTGTTACAAGGTGTGAAGTTGAGTCAGACTCAATGCCTGACCACTGCAGAAGATAGAGAGAAAATGAAAGATGTTCCCTATGCTTCAGCCATAGGCTCTATCATGTATGCAATGCTGTTTACCAGACCTGATGTGTGCCTTGCTATAAGTCTAGCAGGGAGGTACCAAAGTAATCCAGGAGTGGATCACTGGACAGCGGTCAAGAACATCCTGAAGTACCTGAAAAGGACTAAGGATATGTTTCTCGTATATGGAGGAGACAAAGAGCTCATCGTAAATGGTTACGTTGATGCAAGCTTTGACACTGATCCGGACGATTCTAAATCGCAAACAGGATACGTGTTTACATTAAACGGTGGAGCTGTCAGTTGGTGCAGTTCTAAACAGAGCGTCGTGGCGGGATCTACGTGTGAAGCGGAATACATATATGCTTCAGAAGCAGCGAATGAAGGAGTCTGGATGAAGGAGTTCATATCCGATCTAGGTGTCATACCTAGTGCATCGGGTCCAATGAAAATCTTTTGTGACAATACTGGTGCAATTGCCTTGGCGAAGGAATCCAGATTTCACAAGAGATCCAAGCACATCAAGAGACGCTTCAATTCCATCCAGGATCTAGTCCAGGTGGGAGACATAGAGATTTGCAAGATACATACGGATCTGAATGTTGCAGACCCGTTGACTAAGCCTCTTCCACGAGCAAAACATGATCAGCACCAAGGCTCCATGGGTGTTAGAATCATTACTGTGTAATCTAGATTATTGACTCTAGTGCAAGTGGGAGACTGAAGGAAATATGCCCTAGAGGCAATAATAAAGTTATTATTTATTTCCTTATATCATGATAAAAGTTTATTATTCATGGTAGAATTGTATTAACCGGAAACATAATACATGTGTGAATACATAGACAAACAGAGTGTCACTAGTATGCCTCTACTTGACTAGCTCGTTAATCAAAGATGGTTATGTTTCCTAACCATGGACAATGAGTTGTTATTTGATTAACGGGATCACATCATTAGTTGAATGATCTGATTGACATGACCCATTCCATTAGCTTAGCACCCGATCGTTTAGTATGTTGCTATTGCTTTCTTCATGACTTATACATGTTCCTATGACTATGAGATTATGCAACTCCCGTTTGCCATAGGAACACTTTGTGTGCTACCAAACGTCACAACGTAACTGGGTGATTATAAAGGAGCTCTACAGGTGTCTCCAAAGGTACATGTTGAGTTGGCGTATTTCGAGATTAGGATTTGTCACTCCGATTGTCGGAGAGGTATCTCTGGGCCCTCTCGGTAATGCACATCACTTAAGCCTTGCAAGCATTGCAACTAATGAGTTAGTTGCGGGATGATGTATTACAGAACGAGTAAATAGACTTATCGGTAACGAGATTGAACTAGGTATAGGATACCGACGATCGAATCTTGGGCAAGTAACATACCGATGACAAAGGGAACAACGTATGTTGTTATGCGGTCTGACCGATAAAAGATCTTCGTACAATATGTAGGAGCCAATATGAGCATCCAGGTTCCGCTATTGGTTATTGACCGGAGACGTGTCTTCGCCATGTCTATATTGTTCTCGAACCCGTAGGGTCCGCACGCTTAAGGTTACGATGATAGTTATATTATGAGTTTATGCATTTTGATGTACCGAAGGTTGTTCGGAGTCCCGGATGTGATCACGGACATCACGAGAAGTCTCGAAATGGTCGAGACATAAAGATTGATATATTGGACGGCTATATTCGGACACCGGAAGTGTTCCGGGTGATTTCGGAGAAAACTGGAGAGCCGGAGGGTTACCGGAACCCCCCCGGGAGAAGTAATGGGCCATATGGGCTTTAGTGGAGAGAGAGAGGGGCTGCCAAAGGTGGGCCGCGCGCCGCCTCCCCCCTGGTCCGAATTGGACTAGGAGAGGGGGGGCGGCGCCCCCCTTTCCTTCTCCCTCCCCACTTCTTTCCCCCTCCTAGTAGGAGTCCTACTCCTACTAGGAGGAGGACTCCTCCTTGGCGCACCATAGGGGCCAGCCGGCCTCCTCCCCCTTGCTCCTTTATATACGGGGGCAGGGGGCACCCCTAGACACACAAGTTGATCCACGTGATCATATTCTTAGCCGTGTGCGGTGCCCCCTTCCACCATAGTCCTCGATAATATTGTAGTGGTGCTTAGGCGAAGCCCTACGACAGTAGTACATCAAGATCGTCACCACGCCGTCATGCTGACGGAACTCTTCCCCGACACTTTGCTGGATCGGAGTCCGGGGATTGTCATCGAGCTGAACGTGTGCTAGAACTCGGAGGTGCTGTAGTTTCGGTGCTTGATCGGTCGGGCCGTGAAGACGTACGACTACATCAACCAAGTTAACGCTTCCGTTGTCGATCTACAAGGGTACGTAGATCACACTCTCCCCCTCTCGTTGCTATGCATCACTATGATCTTGCGTGTGCGTAGGAATTTTTTTGAAATTACTACGAAACCCAACAATGATATCCTTCATATATTTAGCATAAGGATTTGTTTTGAGCACATCAGTTAATCTCATACGCAAAAAGATAGGCCTAATCATTTCAGCAAAGTGCTCAAAATCCTCATCATCCTTTTTCTTGGATGGTTTCGGAGGAAAAGGCATGGGTTTCTGAACCCAAGGTTCCCTTTCTTTACACTAGTAGAAAACAGGGCTTTGGTCCAGGCCGGGTCAGCCCATTAGTCCCGGTTCAGTCTAGAACCGAGACCAATGGGGGCATTGGTCCCGGTTCGTGAGCCCAGGGGGCCGGCCGGGCTACGTGGGCCATTGGTCCTGGTTCATCTGGACCTTCTAGTCCCGGTTGGTGGGACGAACCGGGACCAATGGGCCTCGCTCCTGGCCCACCACCATTGGTCCCGGTTGGTGGCTTGAACCGGGACCAAAGGCTCCCCTTTAGTCCCGGTTCATGCCACCAACCGGGACTAATGAAGTGCCTATATATACCCCCTCGCGTAAGAGCAGAGCACACTGCTCTGTTTTTTTCTGGCCGAGGGGGAGAGGGCTTGGTGGTGCTCTATCTCACCTCCTATGCACACAAGGTGTTCGATTGAATGCCCGAGCCACACTACTTAAGCTTTCTCCTCTCCAAGCTCGACCTCCAAGCTCCATTTTCCACAATATTTGTCTAGGTTTAGCGGTCCATCACGCCCCGTCCCCGTCTTCACCGCCGTCGATCACCCGCGCCGAGCTCATCGCCGGCACCACCGTGGTGAGCCTCTTGTTCTTATCTTCTTTGTGAAAGGAAAAATATTCTTACTTGTATGTTTACTTAGATACTTGTATTATTTTCTTACTTTTATTATTGCATCTTATATAGTGCGATGGTTTTGGTATCCGCCCCCGTCGGCCCTCGTCCTGTCTATGATTCGGATGTGGTATATATATTATCCTTATAACTATTGGTTCATTTATTGTTTATGAAAATTATGCCGACCAATGTGACATAGATTTTATTTATGTAGGATGTATGTGAATCGGAAATGCCAACCGACCCTATTGTCGAGAGGTTAAATTTAGTTGAAGAAGAAAACAATTTGTTGAAGGAAAAAATAAGAAAAAGAGAGGAGGAGAAGATGATATTGGATTTTCATGTTGCGAATGTCGTTGATGATCACAAGATCAAGATGGATGCAATGCGCTTGAAGATAAGAAAGATTAGAAAATATGCCATTCATACCGAGGCTTGGTATCATTATGCCGTTGGATCAATTGTTACCTTGGTTGCGATTATGATCGCATTTGTTTTTGCATTGAAATGTTTTACATAGTTTCAATGTATGTTTAATTAATTAGATGCTCTGGAGAGCTATATGTTGTTAGATGAGAACTATGTATGCACTTTGGTTTTAATGTGATGATGAACTTCTATTAATTTGGACACTTAATTATATATAATGCACGAAGATGTACGGTGACAGACACACCTGCGAGTACATTAAGGGCGTGCATGAGTTTCTCGATGCGGCTGAGGCAAACAAGCAGAATGGTTTTATGTGTTGTCCATGCACTGAATGTGGGAATACGAGGTCTTACTCTAACCGGAAAATCATTCACTCCCACCTGCTTTACAAGGGTTTCATGCCACACTATAATGTTTGGACGAGACACGGGGAAATAGGGGTTATGATGGAAGACGGCGAAGAAGAAGAGTATGATGACAACTATGTGCCCCCTGAATACGGTGATGCTGCAACGGGGGGAGCTGGTGAAGATCAAGAGGAACCAGACGATGTGCCCAATGATGCTGCAACGGGTGAAGCTGCTGAAGATCAAGAGGAACCAGATGATGTGCCCGATGATGATGATCTCCGCCGGGTCATTGTCGATGCAAGGACGCAATGCGAAAGTCAAAAGGAGAAGCTGAAGTTCGATCGCATGTTAGAGGATCACAAAAAAGGGTTGTACCCAAATTGCGAAGATGGCAACACAAAGCTCGGTACCGTACTGGAATTGCTGCAGTGGAAGGCAGAGAATGCTGTGGCTGACAAAGGATTTGAGAAGCTACTGAAAATATTGAAGAATTAGCTTCCAAAGGATAACGAATTGCCCGACAGTACATACGCAGCAAAGAAGGTCGTATGACCTCTAGGATTGGAGGTGGAGAAGATATATGCGTGCCCTAATGACTGCATCCTCTACCGTGGTGCATACAAGGATCTGAACGCATGCCCGGTATGCGGTGCATTGCGGTATAAGATCAGACAAGATGACCCTGCTGATGTTGACGGCGAGCCCCCTAGGAAGAGGGTTCCTGCGAAGGTGATGTGGTATGCTTCTATAATACCACGGTTGAAATGTCTGTTCAGAAACGAAGAGCATGCCAAGTTGATGCGATGGCACAGTGAGAACCGAAAGAAAGATGGGAAGTTGAGAGCACCCGCTGACGGGTCGCAGTGGAGAAAAATCGAGAGAAAGTACTCGGATGAGGTTGCAAAGGACCCAAGGAATGTATGGTTTGCTTTAAGCGCGGATGGCATCAATCCTTTCGGGGAGCAGAGCAGCAATCACAGCACCTGGCCCATGACTCTATGTATGTATAACCTTCCTCCTTGGATGTGCATGAAGCGGAAGTTCATTATGATGCCAGTTCTCATCCAAGGCCCTAAGAAACCCGACAACGACATTGATGTGTACCTAAGGCCATTAGTTGAAGAACTTTTACATCTGTGGAATGGAAACGGTGTACGTACGTGGGATGAGCACAGACAGGAGGAATTTAACCTTAAGGCGTTGCTGTTCGTGACCATCAACGATTGGCCCGCTCTCAGTAACCTTTCAGGACAGACAAACAAAGGATACCACGCATGCACACACTGTTTAGATGACACTGAAAGTATATACCTAGACAAATGCATGAAGAATGTGTACCTGGGCCATCGTCGATTTCTTCCGACCAACCATCAATGTCGAAAGAAAGGCAAGCATTTCAAAGGCGAGGCAGATCACCGGAAGAAGCCCGCCACGCGTACCGGTGATCACGTACTTGCTATGGTCAATGATTTACATGTAATCTTTGGAAAGGGTCCCGGTGGACTAGCTGTTCCGAATGACGCTGAGGGACAAGCACCCATGTGGAAGAAGAAATCTATATTTTGGGACCTACCCTACTGGAAAGACCTAGAGGTCCGACTCCTCAATTCGACGTGATGCACGTGACGAAGAACCTTTGCGTGAACCTGCTAGGCTTCTTGGGCGTGTATGGGAAGACAAAAGATACACCTGAGGCATGGGAGGACCTGCAACGTTTGCACAAAAAAGACGGCATGCCTCCGAAGCAGTATAAAGGTCCTGCCAGCTACGCTCTTACGAAAGAAGAGAAAGAAATCTTCTTTGAATTCCTGCTCAGTATGAAGGTCACGACTGGCTTCTCGCCGAATATAAAGCAAATAATAAATATGCAAGAGAAAAAGTTTCAGAACCTAAAGTCTCATCACTGCCGCGTGATTATGACGCAACTACTTCCAGTTGTATTGAGGGGGCTTCTACCGGAAAACGTCCGATTAGCCATTGTGAAGCTATGTGCATTCCTCAATGCAATCTCTCAGAAGGTGATCGATCCAGAAATCGTACCAAGGCTAAGGAGTGATGTGGCGCAATGTCTTGTCAGTTTAGAGCTAGTGTTCCCACCATCCTTCTTCAATATCATGACACACGTGCTAGTTCATCTAGTCGACGAGATTGTCATCCTGGGGCTCGTATTTCTACACAATATGTTCCCCTTTGAGAGGTTCATGGGAGTCCTAAATAAATATGTCCGTAACCGCGCTAGGCCAGAAGGAAGCATCTCCATGGGCCATCAAACAGAGGATGTTATCGGGTTTTGTGTTGACTTCATTCCTGGCCTTAAGAAGATAGGTCTCCCTAAATCGCGGTATGAGGGGAGACTGACTGGAAAAGGCACTCTTGGAAGAGACTCAATAATATGCAGGGACGGATATTCTTGGTCTCAAGCACACTACACAGTTCTATAGAACTCTACATTGGTGACCCCGTATGTCGATGAACACAAGAACAGTCTGCGCTCCAAACAACCGGAGCAGTGTGACGACTGGATTACATGTGAAAACATCAAGACTTTCAGCAGTTGGTTGGAAACACGTCTCAGAGGTGACAACACTGTTTGTGATGAGTTGTACTTGTTGTCCAGGGGACCATCTTTGACTGTGTTGACTTACTGTTCGTCCTAGCCAATGATGTGGCACAGGTTATTTATGTGAACGACATGTCTACCAAACCGAGAAAAAGAAAAGATAAGGAAGCGAATACATCATACGATGGGCCAAAGGGCCACATAGTTCTTTCAGGAAAAAGGGACATCCTGGGAGTGGACGGCAAGACAGACATGTCTGAAGATTATGAAAAGTTTCATGAAATTCCTCCCTTCAATGTCAAGGCTGACCCAAGCATCCTGATAAACGATGAAGATTATCCATGGTTACGGCGCAATAAGCAAATGACACAAGTGAAGAAAAAGTGAAGACTTTCTCCCGCAATTATTATGATGATACCATGCCAACTTTGTAAAACACGAACATGCTACCATTGTCCGTTTTGTACATGCACATGCTATGTGGGTGAAATTATGATACCATGCCAACTTTCAACTTTTTCAGAGTTCATTTGAAATGCTTTAATGTCTTATGGTTAGGCCCTCGTAATACCATTATTCAAATTTTAACTATTCAAATTTGAAAACTAATGGCACTAACAGAAAGTTTATAATTTTTTCTAAAACTGATGGCACTAACAGAAAGTTTATAATTTTGCTGCTCGCCCCTGGCCCATGACCATTAGTCCCGGTTTGTGCCACAAACCGGGACTAAAGGGTTGGTCCTCGTTACGGGCAGAGTTTAGTCCCACCTCGCCAACCGAAGGGGGCTCACACCGGTTTATAAGCCCTTCCCTCTCTGGCTTGTTGAGCTCCTCTCAAAGTGAAAATAGATGCCCTAATAGAGAAAAGTTTAACCTAAATTCATAGTGAATTTCTCTGAAATTCATAGAAATTTACTATGAATTTAGGTTGAATTTCTCTATAAGCGCATCTATTCTCATTTTTAGTAAGTTACTCACAAACTTGTGATTCACACAAATTTCAAAGAATTCAAATTTTAACTATTCAAATTTGAAAACTAATGGCACTAACAGAAAGTTTATATTTTTTCGAAAACTAATGGCACTAATAGAAAGTTTATAATTTTGCTAACCTAAAAGCAAATAGAATTAAAAATTAAAGCAAAAAACAAAAAAATAATGCAAAAAACAACTCAAAAAAACAGGAACAAACTATTTTTATAGTAAAGTTAATCACAAAATAAAATAAATAAAGCAACAAAGAAAACTAAAAAACTAAAAAAGTGTTTTCAAATTTGAAAACTAATGGCACTAACAGAAAGTTTATAATTTTTCTAAAACTAAAAGCAAAAAGAATAAAAAAATAAAGCAAAAAACAAAAGAAAATAAATAATGCAGAAAACAAAACAAAAAAACTGGAAAAAAGTAGCAACAATAAGTATTTTGTTGTAAGTAGAAACAAAATAAAATAAATAATGCAACAAAGAAAACAAAAAAAACAACAAAAGTGTTTTCAAATTTGAAAACTAATGGCATTAACAAAAAGTTTATAATTTTTCTAAAACTAAAAGCATAAAGAATTAAAAAATAAAGCAAAAAACAAAAGAAAATAAAATAAATAAAGCAACAAAAAAATGCCACCAACTGGGCCCCCACGGCCTGAATACAACTAGAAACCCATCCAAGGGCCAGGATTCAGGCCCGCAGGAGGCCCGGTAGGCCCACAGACATAGCAGTGACAATTAGGCCCGTAAGCCTGCAATGGAGAGAAGCTCGAGAGGGGTGCGGCAATGGTGCTTATAAACCACTGCGCACCCCTCTCAACTAGCGAGGTGGGACTAAACTTTCAACGCCGCAGCAGCACAAGACCTTTGGTCCCGGTTGGTGGCACCAACCGGGACTAAAGGGGGCATTGGTCACGGTTGGTGCCACCCTTTAGTCCCGGTTGGTGCTACCAACCGGGACCAAAGGCCGCCGCTTCCCGCCCTTTGGGCTTTTGAAAATTGGCATTTGGTCCCGGTTGGTGGCACCAACCGGGACTAAAGGGGGGCATTGGTCCCGGTTGGTGCCACAAACCGGGACCAATACTCTGTGTATATAAGCAGGACTTAGGAAAATTTGACGAAATCATCGCCAGTTGCCCCCCGGCCCGCCTGACGACGCCGAGCTCATCGTTGCCACAAGGCTGCCTAGATCGACGCCGTCCGCCGTCCCCGAGCCCGCGCGCCCCTGCCCTCGCCCCCGAGCGCGCCTTCACCGTCCGCCGTCCCCGAGCCTTCCTTTGAAGGAAATATGCCCTAGAGGCAATAATAAAGTTATTATTTATTTCCTTATAATCATGATAAATGTTTATTATTCATGCTAGAATTGTATTAACCGGAAACATAATACATGTGTGAATACATAGACAAACAAAGTGTCACTAGTATGCCTCTACTTGACTAGCTCGTTAATCAAAGATGGTTATGTTTCCTAACCATGAACAATGAGTTGTTATTTGATTAACAAGGTCACATCATTAATGGAATGATCTGATTGACATGACCCATTCCATTAGCTTAGCACCCGATCGTTTAGTAAGTTGCTATTGCTTTCTTCATGACTTATACATGTTCCTATGACTATGAGATTATGCAACTCCCGTTTGCCGGAGGAACACTTTGAGTGCTACCAAACGTCACAACGTAACTGGGTGATTATAAAGGAGCATTACAGGTGTCTCCGAAGGTAGATGTTGGGTTGGCGTATATCGAGATTAGGATTTGTCACTCCGATTGTCGGAGAGGTATCTCTGGGCCCTCTCGGTAATACACATCACATAAGCCTTGCAAGCATTACAACTAATATGTTAGTTGTGAGATGATGTATTACGGAACGAGTAAAGAGACTTGCCGATAACGAGATTGAACTAGGTATTGGATACCGACGATCGAATCTCGGGCAAGTAACATACCGATGACAAAGGGAACAACGTATGTTGTTATGCGGTCTGACCAATAAAGATCTTCGTAGAATATGTAGGAGCCAATATGGGCATCCAGGTCCCGCTATTGGTTATTGACCGGAGACGTGTCTCGCTCATGTCTACATTGTTCTCGAACCCGTAGGGTCCGCACGCTTAAGGTTACGATGACAGTTACATTATGAGTTTATGCATTTTGATGTACCGAAGGTTGTTCGGAGTCCCGGATGTGATCACGGACATGACGAGGAGTCTCTAAATGGTCGAGACGTAAAGATTGATATATTGGAAGCCTATGTTTGGACATCGGAAGTGTTCCGGGTGAAATCGGGATTTTACCGGGTTACCGGGAGGTTACCAGAACCCCCCGGGAGCCATATGGGCCTACATGGGCCTTAGTGGAAAGGAGAAAGGGGCAGCCCAAGGTGGCTACGCCACTTTCCCCTCCCCTAGTCCTATTAGGACTAGGAGAAGGTGGCCGGCCCCCCTCTCTCTCTTTCCCCCCTTGGGAATCCTACTTGGAATAGGATTGGGGGGGGGGGAGTCCTACTCCCGGAAGGAGTAGGACTCCTCCTGCGCCTCCCTCCTTGGCTGGCCAGCCTCCCCCCTCTACTCCTTTATATACGGAGGCAGGGGGCACCTCTAGACACACAAGTTGATCCACGTGATCTATTCCTTAGCCGTGTGCGGTGCCCCCTGCCACCATATTCCTTGATAGTACAGTAGCCGAGTTTAGGCGAAGCCCTGCTGCTGTAGTTCATCAAGATCGTCACCACGCCGTCGTGCTGACGGAACTCTTCCTCGACACTTTGCTGGATCGGAGTCCGGGGATCGTCATCGAGCTGAACGTGTGCTCGAACTTGGAGGTGCCATAGTTTCGGTGCTTGATCGGTTGGATCGTGAAGACGTACCACTACTTCCTCTACGTTGTGTGATCGCTTCCGCAGTCGGTCTGCGTTGGTACGTAGACAACACTCTCCCCGCTCGTTGATATGCATCACATGATCTTGAGTGTGCGTAGGAAATTTTTTGAAATTACTACGAAACACTACATCCTTGTCGCCGACGCCACCTCGCTGTGAGCGCCGCCCGTTCCCCTGCTCCTCCCCTTGTACTGGCTGCCGTCGCCGCTGCCCCTGCCCTTCACGTGCTGCCGCCTTGCGCCGCCCCTGCCCTGCGCGGCCGCCGCGTGCCGCCCCTGCCCTTCGCTGCCGCCGCACGCCGCCCTGCCGCGCGCCTCCCCTGCCGTGCCGTGCCGCCGCCCCTGCGCGCCCTTCATTTTTATTAGTTTTTGTTCATATATATAATGTATATCTGTATGTATGTGGCTATGTGTATGTATATGTTCAAAATGTATAAAAAATTGTTCAGAGCATGTTTTTGTTCATATGTGTATTAATCTTTTTCCATATATGTAATTTTTCTAGTTCATAGAAAGAAGAGGAAGAAAGAAGAAAATTTTGTTCATAGAAATTTTGTTCATATATATAGAAAGTTTTTTGTTCATAGAAAGTTTTTTGTTCATATATAGAAAGTTAGAAGAAAATTTAGAATATGCTAAAATTTAGAAGAAAAAGAAGGATATGAAAGAAGAAAATAAGAAGAGGAAGAAAGAAAGAAGAGGAGAGGAAGAAGAGAAGAAATAAATAAGAAGAGGAAAAAAGAAGAAAAAGAAGAGGAGAAGAAGAAAGGAATAGAGGAGAAGAAGAATTTTTTCTATTTTTTCTTCTTCTCCTCTATTCCTTTCTTCTTCTCCTCTTTTTTTTCTTCTTTTTTTCTTTGATCTTCTCCTCTATTCCTTTCTTCTTCTCCTCTTTTTTTTCATAGCATTATTTCCATGTATATATGTATGTGGCTATGTATGTATAGATGGATAGCATTTTTTTCCATGTATGCATGTCATTGTCGATATACCCCCTCCCCGTTAACTTTGACAGGAGGGGGGGTCGATATAACCCTCCCCGATAACTTCGACATGAGGGGGGTCGATATACCCCCTCCCTGATAACTTCGACATGAGGGGGGTCGAGAACTAGTTTAGGGGGTCGAGGGTTGAGAACTAGTTTAGGGGGTCAAGGGTCGAGAACGTCGGACATTCATGAGAGAGGCGAGGAAGAAGGGGAAGAAGACGGAGAAGAAGAGGAAGTCTTCTCCTCTATTCTTTCTTCTCTTCTTTTTTCTTCTTCTTCCTATATGTATTAGTTTTTTTATTTAGGTTGTTAATTAGTAGATATTAATTTTGTTCATATATGTATGGATGCATGTGATATGTACGTATGTATGTATCGGGTATGTCATTGTCGATATACCCCCTACCCGATAACTTTGACATGAGGGGGTCGAGAGGGGGTCTGGGGTCGCCGAGGGGTCGAGGGTCGTCGAAGATGAGAGGAAGAAGAGGATAAAAAAAGAAGAGGAAGAAGAAAAAAAAAGAGGAGAAGAAAGAATAGAGGAGTTCTTCTCCTCTATTCTTTCGTCTCCTCTTTTTTTCTTCTTCCTCTTCTTTTTTTATCCTTGAAGCGTTGTCGAGGCCACCCCAAACCCTAGAGAAGCAGTGTCGAGGCCACCCCAAACCCTAGAGAAGCAGCGTCAATATTTGTTCTCAATATTTGAATAATATATCCATCTGTCATGTTTGAATAATAATTGCCATGTTGCCAATATTTGTAGAAACTATGGACACCGCCCGAGATGAAGTACAACAAGAGTTGTTGGGGGACATAATCGCACGAGGAAGTGATGTTGTCTGCTCGTTGTTTCTCAACGACACGGATGGTCTGGAAGCAGCTGGCTATGATTATGATGGCTCCGGTGACCTAATGCCGGTGCAAGAAGGAGACCGTGATGACGTCTCCGGTGACCGAGCCGAGTCCGGCCAGGTATATATTAGTTAAGCTTCTGCTGACTAGCTAATTGATGCATTCATTGTTTTGGTATGTACACATATTAATTAAGTCTTTGTTCTTTTTTCTAGCCCTCCGGATCGAGCACAACTTCGGTAAAGAGACGAGGCCCGAACAAAAAGTTGAGCTCGGATGAAAAGTTTGAGATCATAGCAATCGCGCCCGATGGCCAACCGATTGAACCCCTCCGGACAAAGAGCGCATTTGTTGCTCAGTGCGGAGTTTTGGTTAGGGACAAGATCCCGATCAACATCCAGCAATGGTTAAAGCCGGCTACAGAAGACCCTGAGGTGTCTTATGTCAATGATATGCAGAAAAATGATCTTTGGACTGAGCTAAAGTCAAATTTCACCCTACCGCCAGAGGATGATCCAGAGAAGCCAGTTAAAGAGCAATTAATTATGTCTTTTGCTCTTAAGAGGATGGAAGAACTATTCAGGAGGTGGAAGAAAGAGCTGAATAAGTTTGTCGAAAATAAAGAGACATCAGAATTCAAGGGCAGATATGAGAAGATTAGAGATCACTGGCCCGCATTTGTGGCCCACAAGACATCGGAAAAGAGTAAGAATATGTCGGCGACAAACAAGCAAAATGCTGCGAAGAAGAAGCATCACCATCGCACGGGGTCAGGTGGCTACCTCGTAGCCCGGCCTAAGTGGGCTAAGACTGAGAATGATCTGGTTGACAAAGGGATCGAACCAGAGACAATTAACTAGCCAGACCGTTGCGGGACTTGGTTCTTCGGGGCTGGCGGAACCTTGGACCCTGTAACAGGGAAGTGCATTTGGATGAACGATCAAATGGACATACCACTCAGGAAGCTTCAGCAGTATATCGAAGCAGCGCAGCAAGGGACGTTCTTTCCAGAGAGAGAACGACGAGCTCACAATGGCCCTCGGGAATCCTGAGCACCCTGGATGGACACGAGGCACGCCAGGCTCCATTCCGTGGAAGGTTGGGTTTCCTGACGCAGGCGGTTACAAATCCCAGGAGAGGAGGAAAAAATTGCAGCAGACCCAAATGCAGGCGCTGCAAGCAAGGGTACAAGCGATAGAGGAACGAGAAGCAAATCGCAGCAAACGTACTGCCGAAGCTTCCCCCGAAGCTACCCCGCCATCTCAGCGGAGAAGCAGCGTGGCTTCCACCGAGCTGCTTCAGTCGGAGCATGCCTTGATGGCTCCTGCCAGCTATCCCGTGGATGCTATCACGGAGTCTCAAAATTGCCACCTTATGACGCAATGGATGAATTTGAAGGTCAAGGCGACTGTTGGCTCTGTTTATCCTACTGAACCCGGCGCAACTTTTCACTGTCGGCCGATTCCAGAAGGATATGCTAGGGTGATGGTGGATGAAATAACAGAGGGATTTGAGGACATCCAGCTTGACCACCCTACCGGTGAAGGGGAGACTAGGCTGGGTTCTGCTCTGAAGACTCCATGCCTATGGCGGAAGGAGCTCATCAACCTTCCGAACTGGACGCCTCCGCCTCCTCCTCCTCCTCCGGCAAGTCAGGGCACTCCACCTCCTCCACCGCCTCCTGCTCCGGCGAGTCAGGGCACTCCGCCTCCTCCACCGCCTCCTCCTCCAGCGAGTGACGATCAGGGCACTCGACCGACTCCTTCTCCGACGCGTGGCGCCACTCCGCCTCCTTCTCCGCCTGCGCCGACACGCCCGAGCAGCCAGCCTCCTCCTTCTCTGCCTCGTCAGCAAGGGTGGAAGAGACCTGCCACCGCTCCGGCTGCTCCGGCGCGTCGTAGTCCTGCTCCTCCGCCTCGTAAGCAAGTAAAGAAGACAACCGCTCCGTCTGCTCTGCCGGCGTCCAGCAGTACAGCCAGAGGCGGGAGGAAATACAGATTCGGTCCTTATCTGAAGACTCCAGAGAAGTTACCATACGAGAGGACCTCGGAGGAGAACGCCGAGATCGCATGAGAAGAAGTGAGGAACTACTTTGAAGGGGTGAAAGCAATGAAACATCCACCTCCGGAGGAGAAGGTAGATCCGGTGAAAGCGAAGCGCACTCTGGCTGCCCTGACAAAACCACCCAAGTCTCCACCGAAAGGAAACTATGAGCACATTATTGGAAAGGAATTTGCCGAAGCGGAGCGGTCGGGAAGTACTGTCAGTGATCAAAGGCTGAAAGAAGGACGAGCTGGGAAACAAATTGCCCAGCTCGGCGAACAAGCGAAGCAATCGTGCCCCCTGCTCAAGGTGCCTAGCGACATCGTCACTAATGATCCGAGGATGGTGCCCGGTTATAGCAATCTTGGTGATTACCTGCCCGACGATGTACATTATGATTTCATGGAGGTGCAGATACAAAGATACGTGTACGGGAAGCCTCTCGTCAAAGATGAAAGATCTCTATCAACGATGATGCGAAGATTGCATGATTGTTACTTGAAAATCTGCAGAGAGTCTGGGGGGAGGAGTACTTTGTATGTGAGAGTTACAAAGGAGCATGACCTCGTTGTAATTGAACTGTTGCCTGTTCTATTTGAGGAGTTCTTTCAGTTTTTCAATCAATTGGCCCTCGATAAAACAATGGTCACTTGCTACTGTCTGTAAGTAGTACTACTTCTATCATTAAGTCTCTCTATATAGCTCAGCTCTTTCATTGCATGTATTTATAATCATCCTCACTATATTATGCAGATTGAAGATCGCCGAATTGAAGAAAAGACAAGTTGGTGATATTGGGTTCATTGACACATATCTCATAGATGCAACTCAGGTTAAATTTCATGCCGCAGATACCGAGGCCAACTTGCTACGATCGTTGGTAATAAATGAAAACAAAGATATAATACTCTTTCCTTACAACTTCAAGTGAGTGTTACTGTCTTGTGCGTATTCGGTTTCCCTTATATATTAGTCAAGGTTACAGTAATGTAATTGATGAGTTATGCATGCGTGTGCAGTTTCCACTATATTCTCCTAGAGATTAAGCTTGAGCAGGGACTAGTAGCCGTCTTAGACTCAAGACGAAAAGATCCCCAGGACTATGCGGACATGACTCAAATGCTCGAGAAGTAAGTTAAATCGATCATTATCCACCATATCAGCAACTTTGTTCATTTCCTGATATATCAAGTAATTGTTTTCTTTGTCTGGCAGGGTTTGGAAAAAATTCACCAAAAAAGCTCCAGGACTCCCGAAGAAGCTGCAATTTAGACACCCGAAAGTAAGTACTATAGTAGCATGTTCCACGCATCACCTATTGATTCAAGCGCTAGTTTCATCAATACCATTTGGCATTCTTGCTTATCAGTTTGATTGACCTCTATTTCTTGTAAAGTGGTTGTGGCAGGAACAAGGGAATGATTTCTGTGGATACTATGTTTGCGAGTACGTCCGCCACACGACCTGTGAGCGGGGCTACACTGACGAACAATATGAAGTACGTAAATAACAACATTCAAAATTTTATTTTATTACCATCATTTGTGTTGAGTTTCATTCATTCATATATATATGTATTGACCCCCTTCTTCAAATTAGATGTTTCGGAAGCGGGATGAACTCCTAGCACCGGCTCGCATGCGAGCAATTCAAGAGGAATTGGCGGCATTCTTTCTTGACCATGTGATCGCTGAAGACGGAGAATACTATGTGGACCATGAGTCCGTATGATTATATTTGTAAGAGATAATTATTGTATATATGTAGCCGGTAGTGTCGGATAGATATATGAGAACTTGTTCGACCAATCTCTCGGAGAAGGAGTATGCATATATGTTCATGACGATCTTTTGTTTCCTTCGTTTGCTTACTAGCTAGCTAGCATGTCTAGTCCTCTCTATACGTATGTATAGTACGTAGCGTCGACCAAGCACGGACATAAGAGAGGACACTTCTCTCTATTAATTATAGCTAGCTAACACAATATATGAAACACCTAAATTAACCCCCCAAAACCCCCCAACCCCCCCCCCCTTTCAAAAAAAACAAAAACCCCAGCCACAGAAATGCTGACGCGTGGATGCCTATTGGTCCCGGTTGGTGCCACCAACCGGGACCAAAGGTCCTCCTTCCTAGGCTCCGCCAATAGGCCACGTGGAGGCCCATCTATCCTGGTTCTGGATTGAACCGGGACTAAAGGGACAGGGCATTAGTACCGACCCTTTAGTCCCGGTTCAGGAACCAGGACAAAAGGCCCTTACGAACCGGGACAACAGGCGCTTTTTCTACCAGTGTTACCATGTTTCCTAGCAACAAAGTCTCTTTTATCATAACGTGGATTCTTTGATTGCGGGTTATCAAGATCAACAGCAGGTTCAATTTCTACATCATTATCATTACTAGGTTGAGCATCATCATGAACATTATCATTAATATTTTCACTAGGTTCATGTTCATTACCAGATTGTGTTTCAGCATCAGACATAGAAATATCATTTGGATTATCAGGTGGTTCAGCAATAGGTTCACTAGAAGTTTGCACAGTTCTATCATTTTTCTTCTTCTTCTTCTTCTTCTTCTTCTTCTTCTTTTTAGAAGAACTAGGAACATCAATATTATTTCTTTCAGAATCTTGCTCGATTCTCTTAGGGTGGCCTTAAGGATACAAAGGTTCCTGAGTCATTCTACCAGTTCTAGTAGCCACTCTAACAGCATAATCAATTTTCTTACTATTCATTTCATCAAGCACTTCTTTTTGAGCTTTAACTACTTGTTCTACTTGAGTGGTAACCATAGAAGCATGTTTGCTAACAAGTTTAAGTTCACCTTTAATATTAGCCATATAATCATCCAAGCATCTAATCATATAAGCATTTTCTTTTAATTATCTACCAAAATAAGCATTGAAGTCGTCTTGCTTATACATAAAGTTATCAAACTCATCCAAGCATTGACTAGCAATTTTAGTAGGAGGGACTTCAGCTTTATCATATCTATAGAGAGAATTTACCTTTACTACCTGTGTCGGGATATCAGGATCAGGAGGTTCTTCAGTAAATAAAGAATTGAGATCATATGTTTCTTCAACAAGCGGTATATTGAGACCATGTATTTCTTCTATAGGAGGTAAATTCTTAACGTCTTCAGCTTTAATACCTTTTTCTTTCATAGATTTCTTTGCCTCTTGCATATCTTCGGGACTGAGAAATAGAACACCTCTCTTCTTCGGAGTTGGTTTAAGAATAGACTCAGTAATTGGAGCAGGAGCTGGCTCAGGAGGTGGCTCAGGAGGTGCCCAATTATTTTCATTTGTCAACATATTATTCAATAGGATTTCAGCTTCATCCGGTGTTCTTTCCCTAAAAAGAGAACCAGCACAACTATCTAGGTAATCTCTGGAAGCCTTGGTTAGTCCATTATAAAAGATATCAAGTATTTCAGGTTTCCTAAGAGGATGATCAGGCAAAGCATTAGGTAACTTGAGAAGCCTCCCCCAAGCTTGTGGGAGACTCTCTTCTTTAATTTGCACAAAGTTGTATATTTCCCTCAAAGCAGCTTGTTTCTTATGAGCAGGGAAATATTTAGTACAGAAGTAATAAATCATATCCTGGGGACTACGCACACAACCAGGATCAAGAGAATTAAACCATATCTTAGCATCACCCTTTAATGAGAACGGAAATATTTTGAGTATATAAAAGTAGCGCGATCTCTCATCATTAGTAAACAGGGCAGCTATATCATTTAACTTAGTAAGATGTGCCACAAGAGTTTCAGATTCATAGCCATAAAACGGATCAGATACAACCAAAGTAATGATATCAGGATCAACAGAGAATTCATAATCCTTATCAGGAACACAAATAGGTGAAGTAGCAAAAGCAGGGTCGGGTTTCATTTTATCTCTAAGTGATTCTTTGTTCCATTTAACTAATAACCTCTTAAGCTCATATCTATCTCTGCAAGCTAAAATAGCGGCAGAAGATTCCATATCAAAAAGATAGCCCTCAGGAATAACAGGCGTATTTTCATCATCACTATCATCATCGTATTTAGATTCAATAATTTCTTTTTCTCTAGCCCTAGCAATTTGTTCATCAAGAAATTCACCAAGGGGCACAGTAGTATCAGGCATAGAAGCAGTTTCATCATAAGTATCATGCATAGCAGAAGTGGCATCATCAATAACATGTGACATATCAGAATGAATAGCAGAAGCAGGTGTAGGTGTCGCAAACTTACTCATAACAGAAGGTGAATCAAGTGCAGATCTAGATGGCAGTTCCTTACCTCCCCTCGTAGTTGAGGGATAGATCTTGGTTTTTGGATCCCTCAAGTTCTTCATAGTGATAAGAAGATATAAATCCCAAGTGACTTAAAGAATAGAGCTATGCTCCCCGGCAACGGCGCCATAAATTAGTCTTGATAACCCACAAGTATAGGGGATCGCAACAACTTTCGAGGGTAGAGTATTCAACCCAAATTTATTTATTTGACACAAGGGGAGCCAAAGAATATTCTCAAGTATTAGCAGCTGAGTTGTCAATTCAACCACACCTGGAAACTTAGTATCTGCAACAAAGTATTTAGTAGAAAAGTAATATGATAGTGGTGGTAGCGGCAACAAAAGTAAAGACAGCAAAAGTAATGTTTTTGGTATTTTGTAGTGATTGTAACAGTAGCAGCGAGAAAGTAAATAAGCGAGAACCAGTATATGGAAAACTCGTAGGCACCAGATCAGTGATGGATAATTATGCCGGATGCGGTTCATCATGTAACAGTCATAACATAGGGTGACACAGAACTAGCTCCAATTCATCAATGTAATGTAGGCATGTATTCCGTATATTGTCATACGTGCTTATGGAAATGAACTTGCATGACATCTTTTGTCCTACCCTCCTGTGGCAGCAGGGTCCTATTGGAAATTAAGGGATATTAAGGCCTCCTTTTAATAGAGAACCGGAACAAAGCTTTAGCACATAGTGAATACATGAACTCCTCAAACTATGGTCATCACCGGGAGTGGTCTCTATTATTGTCACTTCGGGGTTGCCGGATCATAACACATAGTAGGTGACTATAGACTTGCAAGATAGGATCAAGAACTCACATATATTCATGGAAACATAATAGGTTCAGATCTGAAATCATGGCACTCGGGCCCTAGTGACAAGCATTAAGCATAGCAAAGTCATAGCAACATCAATCTCAAAACATAATGGATACTAGGGATCAAACCCTAACAAAACTAACTCGATTACATGATAAATCTCATCCAACCCATCACCGTCCAGCAAGCCTACGATGGAATTACTGACGCACGGCGGTGAGCATCATGAAATTGGTGATGGAGGATAATTGATGATGACAACGGCGACGAATCCCCCTCTCCGTAGCCCCGAATGGACTCCACATCAGCCCTCCCGAGAGGTTTTAGGGCTTGGCGGCGGCTCCGTATCGTAAAACGCGATGATTTCTTCTCTCTGATTTTTCTCTCTCCGAAAGCAAATATATAGAGTTGGAGTTGGCGTTGGATGGCATCCAGGGGCCCATGAGGTAGGGGGGCGTGCCCTAGGGGGGCGCCCCCACCCTCGTGAGAAGGGTTTGGGCCCCCTGGTCTTCATCTTTGATGAGGATTTTTTTTATTTTTTCTAAGATGTTCCATGGAGTTTTAGGTCATTCTGAGAATATTTGTTTTCTGCACATAAAACAACACCATGGCAATTCTGCTGAAAACAACATCAGTCCTGGTTAGTTCCATTCAAATCATACAAGTTAGAGTCCAAAACAAGGGCAAAAGTGTTTGGAAAAGTAGATACGACAGAGATGTATCAGCGCTTTACACCAATATGACATAAACGACAGTGCCACAAATATGTTGCACTATCATTATTAACTTTGCATCTTTTGGCTTCAATATTACAAATATGTGTATCACTATGATCGAGATTCAATAAACCATTCACCTTGGGTGTATGACCAGAGTAGGTTTTATTCATACAAACATAATAACAATTATTCTTTGACTTAAATGAATAACCGTATTTCAATAAACATGATCCAGTCATATTATGCTCAACGCAAACACCAAATAACATTTATTTTAGGTTCAACACTAATCCCGAAGGTAAAGGGACCATGCGATGGTGATCTTATCAACCTTGGAATCACTTCCAACACACATCATCACCTTGCTCTCAACTAGTCTTTGTTCATTTTGTAACTCTTGTTTCAAGTTACTAATCATAGCAACTGAACTAGTATCAAATACCCAGGGGTTACTATGAACACTAGTAAAGTGCACATCAATAACATGTATATCATATATACTTTTGTTCACTTTGCCATCTTTCTCATCTGCCATATATTTGGAGCAGTTCCGCTTCCAGTGACCATTTCCTTTGCAGTAGAAGCACTCAGTTTCAGGCTTGGGTCTAGCTTTGGGCTTCTTCATGGGAGTGACCACTCGCTTGCCATTCATCTTGAAGTTCCCTTTCGTTCCCTTGCCCTTTTACTTGAAACTAGTGGTCTTGTCAACCATCAATATTTGATGCTTTTCTTGATTTCTACCTTCGCCGATTACAGCATCGCGAAGAGCCCGGGAAACATTTTACGTCATCCCTTGCATAATATAGTTCATCACTAAGTTCCAGTAACTTGGTGATAGTGACTAGAGAACTCTGTCAATCACTATCTTATCTGGAAGATTAACTCCCACTTGATTCAAGCAATTGTAGTACCCAAACAATCTGAGCACATGCTCACTGGTTGAGCTATTCTCCTCAATCTTGTAGGCAAAGTACTGTCAGAGGTCTCATACCTCTCGACACGGGCATGAGTCTGAAATACTAATTTCAACTCTTGGAACATCTTATATGCTCCGTGGCATTCAAAACGATTTTGAAGTCCTCGTTCTAAGTTGTAAAGCATAGCGCACTTAACTATCAAGTACTCATCATACCGAGCTTGCCAAACGTTCATAACGTCTGCCTCTGCTCCTGCAATAGGTCCGTCACCTAGCGGTGCATCAAGGACATAATTATTCTGTGTAGCAATGAGGATAATCCTTAGATCATGGAGCTTGTCCGCATCATTTCTACTAACATCTTTCAACATAGTTTTCTCTAGGAACATATCATGAATAAAACGGGGAAGCTATACGCGAGCAATTGATCTACAAAATAGATATGCAAATACTATCAGGACTAAGTTCATGATAAATTAAAGTCCAATTTAATCATATTACTTAAGAACTCCCATTTAGTTCATCACGAAGCTCTTGTAGCTTGGTGGCAGTGATTGAAGAACTCCGTCAATGACACTATCATCAGGAAGATTAACTCCAAGTTGAGTCAAGTGGTTGTGGTACCCAGACATTCTGAGTATATGTTCACTGACAGAACTACTCTCCTCCATCTTGCAAGTATAGAACTTATTGGAGACTTCATATCTCTCAATCCGGGCATTTGCTTGAAATATTAACTTCAACTCCTAGAACATCTCATATGCTCCATGACGTTCAAAACGTCGTTGAAGTCCCGGTTCTAAGCCGTAAAGCATGGCACACTGAACTATCGAGTATTCATCAGCTTTGCTCTACCAGGTGTTCATAACATCTGGTGTTGCTCCTGCAACCGGTTTGTCACCAAGCGATGCTTCCAGGACGTCATTCTTCTGTGCATCAATGAGGATAATCCTCAAGTTACGGACCCAGTCTGTGTAGTTGCTACCATCATCTTTCAACATAGCTTTCTCTAGGAATGCATTAAAATTCAATGGACCAACAACACGGGCCATCTATCTACAACAACATAGACATGCAAAATACTATCAGGTACTAAGTTCATGATAAATTAGTTTAATTAATCAAATTACTTAAAAACTCCCACTTAGATAGACATCTCTCTAATCATCTAAGTGATCACGTGATCCATATCAACTAAACCATGTCCGATCATCACATGAGATGGAGTAGTTTTCAATGGTGGACATCACTATGTTGATCATATCTACTATATGACTCACGGTCTACCTTTCGGTCTCAGTGTTCCGAGGCAATATCTGCATATGCTAGGCTCGTCAAGTTTAACCTGAGTATTCTACTTGTGCAAAACTGGCTTGCACCCGTTGTATGTGAACATAGAGCTTATCACACCCGATCATCACGTGGTGTCTCGGCACGACGAACTGTAGCAACGGTCCATACTCGGGGAGAACACTTGTACCTTGTAATTTAGTGAGAGATCATCTTATAATGCTACCGCCGTACTAAGCAAAATAAGATGCATAAAGGATAAACATCACATGCAATCAAATAAGTGATATGATATGGCCATCATCATCTTGTGCCTTATGATCTCCATCTCCAAAGCACCATCATGATCACCATCGTCACCGGCTTGACACCTTGATCTCCGTCGAAGCATCACTGTCGTCTCGCCAACTATTGCTTCTACGACTACCGCTGCCGCTTAGTGATAAAGTAAAGCAATTACATGGCGATTGCATTTTATACAATAAAGAGACAACCATATGGCTCCTGCCAGTTGCCGATAACAGTGTTACAAAACATGATCATCTCATACAACAAATTATATAATGACGTCTTGACCATATCACATCACAACATGCCCTGCAAAAACAAGTTAGACGTCCTCTAATTTGTTGTTGCAAGTTTTACATGGCTGCTACGGGCTTCTAGCAAGAACCGTTCTTACCTACGCGTCAAAACCACAACGTAGTATAGTGATTGCTTTTTGATCTTTAGAAAGAACCCTGTTCATTGAAACCGATTCAACTAAAGTTGGAGAAACAGACACCCACTAGCCACCTGTGTGTGACGCACGTCGGAAGAACCACTCTCGCGTAAGCGTACGCGTAATGTCGGTCTGAGCCGCTTCATCCAACAATACCGCTGAATCAAGAATCAACTGGTGATGGCAAGCAATATGTATATACCCACGCCCATAACTCCTTTGTGCTCTACTCGTGCATATAGCATCTACGCATAGACCTGGCTTGGATGCCACTATTGGGGAACGCGGTAATTTGAAAAAAATCTTACGATCATGCAAGATCTATCTAGGTGATGCATAGCAACGAGAGGGGAAAAGTATGTCTACGTACCCTCGTAGACCGAAAGTGGAAGCGTTATGACAACGCGGTTGATGTAGTCCTACGTCTTCACGATCCAACCGATCTCAGCACCGAACGTACGGCACCTCCTTATTCAGCACACTTTTAGCTCGATGATGTCCCTCATACTCTTGATGCAGTTCAGGCTGAGGGAGAGTTTCGTCAGCACGATGGCGTGATGACGGTGATGATGAAGTTACCGACGCAGGGCTTCGCCTAAGCACTACAACAATATGACCAAGGTGGAAATCTGTGGAGGGGGGCACCACACACGGCTAATACAACTATCAACTTGTGTGTTCTAGGGTGCCCCCTGCCCCCGTATATAAAGGAGCAAAGGGGAGGCCCGCCGGCCCTCATGGGGCACGCCCCAAGTAGGATTCCTACTAGGAATCCTATTCCTAGTAGGTTTCCAACAAGGGAAGAGAGGGGGAAGGAAGGAGAGGGAGAGAGGGAGAAGGAAAGGGGGGCGCCGCCCCCCTTCCCTAGTCCAATTCAGACCCAAGGGGGAGGGGGTGCGGCCTGCCCTAGCCGCCCCTCTCTCTCTCTCCACTAAGTCCCATGAGTCCCATTAGTGCCCCCGGGGGGTTTCGGTAACCCTCCGGCACTCCGGTTTATCTGAAACTTCTCTGGAACGTTTCTGGTGTCCGAAAATAGTCGTCCAATATATAAATCTTTATGTCTCAACCATTTAGAGACTCCTCGTCATGTCGGTGATCACATCTGGGACTCCGAACTACCTTCGGTGCATCAAAACACATAAACTCATAATATCGGTCGTCATCGAACGTTAAGCGTGCGGACTCTACGGGTTCGAGAACTATGTAGACATGACCGAGACTCACTTCCGGTCAATAACGAATAGCGGAACCTGGATGCTCATATTAGTTCCTACATATTCTATGAAGATTTTTATCGGTTAAACCGCATAACAACATACGTTATTCCCTTTGTCATCGGTATGTTATTTGCCTGAGATTCGATCGTCGGTATCTCAATACCTAGTTCAATCTCGTTACCGGCAAGTCTCTTTACTCATTCCATAATGCATCATCCCGCAACTAACTCATTAGTCACATTGCTTGCAAGGCTTATAGTGATGTGCATTACTGAGAGGGCCCAGAGATACCTCTCCGATACACGGAGTGACAAATCCTAATCTCGATCTATGCCAACTCAACAAACACCATTGGAAACACCTGTACAGCTTCTTTATAGTCACACAGTTACATTGTGACATTTGATAGCAGACTAAGTGTTCCTTGCTATCTCTTGAGCAATGTGTTAGTTTTCCCTTGAAGAGGAAAGGCTGATGCGGAAAAGTAGCGTAAGTATTTCCCTCAGTTTTTGAGAACCAAGGTATCAATCCAGTAGGAGATCACGCTCAAGTCCCACGCACCTACACAAACAAATAAGAACCTCGCAACCAACGCAATAAAGGGGTTGTCAAGCCCTTCACGGTCACTTACGAGAGTGAGATATGATAGATATGATAAGATAATATTTTTGGTATTTTTATGAGAAAGATGCAAAGTAAAATAAATGGAAAAATAAATAACTAAGTATTGTAAGATTAATATGATGATAGAAAGACCCGGGGGCCATAGTTTTCACTAGTGGCTTCTATCAAGAGCATAAGTATTACGGTGGGTAAACGAATTACTGTCGAGCAATTGATAGAATTGAGCATAGTTATGAGAATATCTAGGTATGATCATGTATATAGGCATCATGTCAGCGACAAGTAGACCGAAACGATTCTGCATCTACTACTATTACTGCACACATCGACCGCTATCAAGCATGCATGTAGAGTATTAAATTCATAAGAACATAATGCTTTAAGGAAGATGACATGATGTAGAGGGATAAAGTCATGCAATATGATATAAACCCCATATTTTTATCCTCGATGGCAACAATACAATACGCGCCTTGCTGCCCCTGCTGTCACTGGGAAACGATACCGCAAGATGGAACCCAAAGCTAAGCACTTCTCCCATTGCAAGAAAGATCAATCTAGTAGGCCAAACCAAACTGATAATTCGAAGAGACTTGCAAAGATAAACCAATCATACATAAAAGAATGCAGAGGAGAATCAAATATTGTTCATAGATAAATTGGATCATAAACCCACAATTCATCGGATCTCTACAAACACACCGCAAAAGAAGATTACATGGAATAGATCTCCAAGAAGATCAAGGAGAACTTTGTATTGAGATCCAAAGAGAGAGAAGAAGCCATCTAGCTAATAACTATGGACCCGTAGGTTTGAAATAAACTACTCACACATCACCGGAGAGGCCATGGAGTTGATGTAGAGGCCCTCTATGATCAATGCCCCCTCCGGCAGAGCTCCAGAAAAGGCCCCGAGATGGGATCTCTCAGGTACAGAAGGTTGCGGCGGTGGAATTAGGTTTTTGTGGTGCTCCTGGATGTTTGGGGGTACGTGGACTTATATAGGAGGAAGAAGTACGTCAGTGGAGCAACGAGGGTCCCACGAGGGTGGAGGGCGCGCCCAGGGGGGTAGGCGTGCCCCCTGCCTTGTGGCTTCCTCCTTTGTTTAGTATGTTGCTATTGCTTTCTTCATGACATATACATGTTCCTATGACTATGAGATTATGCAACTCCCGTTTACCGGAGGAACACTTTGTGTGCTACCAAACGTCACAACGTAGCTGGGTGATTATAAAGGTGCTCTACAGGTGTCTCCAAGGGTACTTGTTGGGTTGGCATATTTTGAGATTAGGATTTGTCACTCCAATTGTCGCAGAGGTATCTCTGGGCCCACTCTGTAATTCACATCACTATAAGCCTTGCAAGCAATGCATCTAATGAGTAGTTGCGGGATGACGTATTACGGAATGAGTAAAGAGACTTGCCGATAACGAGATTGAACTAGGTATTGAGATACTGACGATCGAATCTCGGGCAAGTAACATACCTATGACAAAGGGAACAACGTATGTTGTTATGCGGTTTGACCGATAAAGATCTTCGTAGAATATGTAGGAGCCAATATGAGCATCCAGGTTCCGCTATTGGTTATTGACCAGAGACGTGTCTCAGTCATGTATACATAGTTCTCGAACCCGTAGGGTCCACACGCTTAAAGTTAGATGACGGTTATATTATGCGTTTCTATGTTTTTGATGTACCGAAGGTAGTTCGGAGTCCCGGATGTGATGACGGACATGATGAGGAGTCTCGAAATGGTTGAGATGTAAAGATCGATATATTGGACGACTATGTTTGGACACCGGGAAGGTTCCGGAAGGTTTCGGACATTTATCGGAGTATCGGGGGTTACTGGAACCCCCGGGGAACTAATGGGCCTTGTTGGGCCTTAGTGGAGAGAGAGAGGGGCCGGCCAGGGCAAGAGGCGCGCCCCCTCCCCTTGAGTCCGAATAGGGGGGGCGGTGCCCCCATTGCCTTTCCCCTCTCCCACTCCTTCCTTCCCCCTCCTTCTTGGACTAGGAAAGGGAGGGGCAAACCTACTTGGAGTAGGTTTCCCCCCTCCTAGGGCGCGCCACCCCCTTGGCCGGCCCTCTCCTCCTCCCCCCTTTATATACGGAGGAGGGGGGCACCCCATAGACACAACAATTGATCTCTTGATCTCTTAGCCGTGTGCGGTGCCCCCTCCACCATAATCCACCTCAATCATATCGTAGCGGTGCTTAGGTGAAGCCCTGCGTCGGTATAACATCGTCATCGTCACCACGCCGTCGTGCTGATGAAACTCTCCCTCAACACTCGGCTGGATCGGAGTTCGAGGGACGTCATCGAGTTGAACGTGTGCAGAAATCAGAGGTGCCGTTCGTTCGGTGCTTGATCGGTCGGATCGTGAAGACGTACGACTACATCAACCACGTTGTGCTAACGCTTCCGCTTTCGGTCTACGAGGGTACGTGGACACACTCTCCCCTCTCGTTGCTATGCATCACCATGATCTTGCGTGTGCGTAGGAATTTTTTTGAAATTACTACGTTACCCAGCAAATATTGACATAGAAATAATAATACTTCAAGCATACTAACTAAGCAATTATGTCTTCTCAAAATAACATGTCCAAAGAAAGTTATCCCTATAAAATCATATAGTCTGGCTATGCTCTATCTTCACCACACAAAATATATAAATCATGCACAATCCCGATGACAAGCCAATCAATTGTTTCATACTTTTGATGTTCTCAAAACTTTTTCAATCTTCACGCAATATATGAGCGTGAGCCATGGATGTAGCACTATATGTGGAATAGAATGGTGGTTGTGGAGAGGACAAAAAGGAGAAGATAGTCTCACATCAACTAGGCGTATCAACGGGATATGGAGATGCCCATTAATCGATATCAATGTGAGTGAGTAGGGATGTTGGAAATAAGCCCTAGAGGCAATAATAAAATGATTATTATATTTCCTTGTTCATGATAATTGTCTATTATTCATGCTATAATTGTATTATCCGGAAATCGTAATACATGTGTGAATACATACACCACAATGTGTCCCTAGTGAGCCTCTAGTTGACTAGCTCGTTGATCAACAGATAGTCATGGTTTCCTGGCTATGGACATGGGGATGTCATTGATAGCGGGATCACATCATTAGGAGAATGATGTGATGGACAAGACCCAAACCTAAGCATAGCACAAAGACCGTGTAGTTCGTTTGCTGTAGCTTTTCTGGATGTCAAGTATCATTTCCTTAGACCATGAGATTGTGCAACTCCCGGATACCGTAGGAGTGCCTTGGGTGTGCCAAACGTCACAACGTAACTGGGTGACTATAAAGGTACATTACAGGTATCTCCGAAAGTGTCTGTTGGGTTGGCACGAATTGAGACTGGGATTTGTCACTCCGTATGACGGAGAGGTATCACTGGGCCCACTCGGTAATGCATCATCATAATGAGCTCAATGTGATCAAGTGGTTGATCACGGGATCATGCATTACGGTACGAGTAAAGTGACTTGTCGGTAACGAGACTGAACAAGGTATTGGGATACCGACGATCGAGTCTCGGGCAAGTAACGTACCGATTGACAAAGGGAAGTGAGTACGGGATTGATTAGGTCCTCGACATCATGGTTCATCCGATGAGATCATCGAGGAGCATGTGGGAGCCAACATGGGTATCCAGATCCCGCTGTTGGTTATTGACCAGAGAGTCATCTCGGTCAGGTCTGCTTGTCTCCCGAACCCGTAGGGTCTACACACTTAAGGTTCGGTGATGCTAGGGTTGTATAGATATGAGTATGCAGTAATCCGAAAGTTGTTCGGAGTCCCGGATGAGATCCTGGACGTCACGAGGAGTTCCGGAATTGTCCGGAGGTGAAGAATTATATATAGGAAGTGTAGTTTCGGCCATCGGGAAAGTTTTGGGGTCACCGGTATTGTACCGGGACCACCGCATGGGTCCCGGGGGTCCACCGGGTGGGGCCACCCATCCCAGAGGGCCCCATGGGCTGAAGTGGGGAGGGGAACCAGCCCATAGTGGGCTGGTGCGCCCCCCCCCTTGGGCCCCCCATGCGCCTAGGGTTGGGAACCTTAGGGGAGGGGTCGCCTCCACTTGCCTTGGGGGGTACTCCACCCCCTTGGCCACCGCCCCCTAGGAGATCCCATCTCCTAGGGCCGGCGCACCCCCCTAGGGGGCCTATATAAAGGGAGGGGAGGGAGGTCAGCCGCACCTCAAGCCTTGGTGCCTCCCTCTCCCCTGCTACACCTCTCCCTCTCGCAGAAGCTCGGCGAAGCCCTGCTGCGATCACTGCTGCATCCACCACCACGCCGTCGTGCTGCTGGATCTTCATCAACCTCTCCTTCCCCCTTGCTGGATCAAGAAGGAGGAGACGTCATCCGCTCCGTACGTGTGTTGAACGCGGAGGTGCCGTTCGTTCGGCACTTGGTCATCGGTGATTTGCATCACGACGAGTATGACTCCATCATCCCCGTTCTCTTGAACGCTTCCGCTCGCGATCTACAAGGGTATGTATATGCACTCTCCTCTCGTTGCAAGTTGACTCCATAGATTGATCATGGTGAAACGTAGGAATTTTTTTTGTTTTCTGCTACGATCCCCAACAGTAGTATCAGAGCTAGGTCTATGCGTAGTTACTATGCACGAGTAGAACACAAAGTAGTTGTGGGTGTCGATATTGTCAATTTGCTTGCCGTTACTAGTCTTATCTTGATTCGGCGGCATCGTGGGATGAAGCAGCCCGGACCAACCTTACACGTACGCTTACGTGAGAGCGGTTCCACCGATTGACATGCACTAGTTGCATAAGGTGGCTGGCGGGTGTCTGTCTCTCCCACTTTAGTCGGATCGGATTCGATGAACAGGGTCCTTATGAAGGGTAAATAGAAATTGGCAATTCACGTTGTGGTTTTGGCGTAGGTAAGAAACGTTCTTGCTAGAAACCTATAGCAGCCACGTAAAAACTTGCAACAACAATTAGAGGACGTCTAACTTGTTTTTGCAGCAAGTGTTTTGTGATGTGATATGGCCAAAGGTTGTGATGAATGATATATGTAATGTATGATATTGATCATGTTCTTGTAATAGGAATCACGACTTGCATGTCGATGAGTATGACAACCGGCAGGAGCCATAGGAGTTGTCTTTATTTATTTAAGACCTGCGTGTCAACATAAACGTCATGTAATTACTTTACTTTATTGCTAAAGCGTTAGCCATAGTAGTAGAAGTAATAGATGACGAGACAACTTCAAGAAGACACGATGATGGAGATCATGATGATGGAGATCATGGTGTCATGCCGGCGACAAGATGATCATGGATCCCCAAGATGGAGATCAAAGGAGCTATGTGATATTAGCCATATCATGTCACTATTATTTGATTGCATGTGATGTTTATCATGTTTTTGGCATCTTGTTTACTTAGAACGACGGTAGTAAATAAGATGATCCCTCATAATAATTTCAAGAAAGTGTTCCCCCTAACTGTGCGCCGTTGCGACAGTTCGTTGTTTCGAAGCACCACGTGATGATCGGGTGTGATAGATTCCAACGTTCACATACAACGGGTGTAAGACAGATTTACACACGCAATACACTTAGGTTGACTTGACGAGCCTAGCATGTACAAACATGGCCTCGGAACACAGAAGACCGAAAGGTCGAGCATGAGTCGTATAGAAGATACGATCAACATGAAGATGTTCACCGATGTTGACTAGTCCGTCTCACGTGATGATCGGACATGGCCTAGTCAACTCGGATCATGTTATACTTAGATGACTGGAGGGATGTCTATCTAAGTGGGAGTTCATTGAATAATTTGATTAGATGAACTTAATTATCATGAACTTAGTCTAAAATCTTTACAATATGTCTTGTAGATCAAATGGACAACGTTTTCCTCAACTTCAACACGTTCCTAGAGAAAACCAAGCTGAAAGACGATGGCAGCAACTATACGGACCGGGTCCGGAACCTGAGGATCATCCTCATAGCTGCCAAGAAAGATTATGTCCTAGAAGCACCGCTAGTTGACGCACCCGTCCCACAGAACCAAGACGTTGTGAATGCTTGGCAGACACGTGCTGATGATTACTCCCTCGTTCAGTGCGGCATGCTTTACAGCTTAGAACCGGGGCTCCAAAAGCGTTTTGAGTGACACGGAGCATATGAGATGTTCGAAGAGCTGAAAATGGTTTTCCAAGCTCATGCCCGGGTCGAGAGATATGAAGTCTCCGACAAGTTCTTCAGTTGTAAGATGGAGGAAAATAGTTCTGTCAGTGAGCACATACTCAAAATGTCTGGGTTGCATAACCGCTTGACTCAGCTGGGAGTTAATCTCCCGGATGACGCGGTCATTGACAGAATCCTTCAGTCGCTTCCACCAAGCTACAAGAGCTTTGTGATGAACTTCAATATGTAGGGGATGGAAAAGACCATTCCTGAAGTATTTGCAATGCTGAAATCAGCAGACGTAGAAGTCAAAAAGGAACATCAAGTGTTGATGGTGAATAAAACCACTAAGTTCAAGAAAGGCAAGGGTAAGAAGAACTTCAAGAAGGACGCCAAGGGAGTTGCCGCGCCCGGTAAGCAAGCCGCCGGGAAGAAGCCAAAGAATGGACCCAAGCCCGAGACTGAGTGCTTTTATTGCAAGGGAAGTGGTCACTGGAAGCGGAACTGCCCCAAATACTTAGCAGACAAGAAGGCCAGCATCACAAAAGGTATATGTTATATACATGTAATTGATGTGTACCTTACACTACTACGAAAAGGCATGCTAGTGGCGCACCGAATTTGCCTTCTAATGGCGCACTACCGGTGCGCCACTGGCATCACGGCATTAGAATTAAATTCTAATGGCGCACCACGTAGTGCGCCATTAGTATAGCCTGCAGTGCGCCATTAGAATGCCTCCCAGGGGCCATATGTACCCATGTGCTTTGGCATTCTAATGGCGCACCAGCAGTTAATGCGCCATTAGTGTGATGATCACAGTGCGCCATTAGTGTCTTGTGTGGTGCGCCATTAGTATGAATATTAGGTTTTATTTTATTTTTGCTTTTCTGATTTTTGTACAGGTTACAAAATATATTATTGGATAGAATATAGACAGCAGCACACAGCAACATCAAATTCATCGAATACAGTAGAAGATTAGTCTTCGAATACAATTCATCATATTAGTCTCCGAATTCAAAAGACCGAACAAAGATAAAACATTACAAGTCTCAAGACCGCGAGTATCGAGTTTGTCGGAAGTAATACTAATCCTAACAAGTCCTACTAATCATCATCATACAACTTCTACTCGTTATTCATAACAAGTCATACGATCATCATCTTGATAGTCTTCGAACCAACCCTACTTAATTGTTCTTAGCACATGATCATCAGTATTAGGCAGGACCTAAATACCCTATTTAAGCTAAAATAGCATAAAACAATATAGACCCTGACTCTCCATTATGGAGAATGGAGAACATCCTGTCTCCAATTCTTGCGCTTCGCTTCCGTTTGCTTCCAAGAAGCTCCTTACGACTGTCCATACATTTTTTCCATCCTTTGATTTTCATGTCTCCACTTCTTTTAGAAATCTCGTATGGACAGTTGAGATTCATAGGACGACCTGGCTGTATGTTCAAAACATTAACACTACCTTTCAGATACATCATATGAGGCACACAATTCTCTGGGATTATCTGTTGAAAAACATAGTAATAACTTCATAGTTAGCAATGATGTACTAGTTTTAGAAGTATGCAAAAGATGCACGGATGTCGTAATAGTAAAAATCTTACCAGGGTATCTCCATGGTAGTTACCGTAGTTGAACACATGCACTAGTGGCACGTATTTACCATAATGTTGAGGAGTTTGATTGTAGATATTGTAATTCTCAATGTCAGTACAAAATCCGACCAAATGATTTTTCTCCTTGTAAGTTGTTAATTCGGAGCCATCGGTGTAGTGGGTTTTGTCTACCATCTCCCGCACATTCTTTGAACAAAAAAAATAAGTTGTCAATGGAAATAAGCTGTCAACTATTTTGAAATAAACAATATAAATTAGCTAATAATTATGTTTGAGAAACTCACATAGCGGTAGAACTGGAGGCGTATCAACAAGGACCCAAATGTCCATATTGTCTTGGTTGATGTCAGGATTACCAAGATCCATGGTGATAAGCATACCCTCATCAAAACCATACATCTTGCAAAATGCTTCCCAATTTTTGCAACCAAAATGGGTTACACTCTCAGAATTATATAGATTTACTTCAAAGTCCACATCGTGATGAGTCCTTAGGTGAATTTTCTTTGTGTTAGAAATTTCATGGTCTTCAAAATCCATCCTCTCCAAGACATAGCGTCTTGCATGGCATGGGATAAGCTATACTCGAATTGTAAAAGATGAAAATTACACGTTGAAATAGTTGAAGTCATGCTTAATTACGAAAATAACACTTGTCGTCGTTGTGTACCGTTTCAACTTCGAAGGTCTCCTCGAGCTTAATGCTGAAGCGCCGATCATCGTCCAGGTGAGGCATGTCACACAGACCTCTATTGTCGTGGCACCAGTCGCACTCCGCCGGGAGACTTTCGTCGTCCGATGATGATGACGACATATCCTACGTTCATAATTCAAAAGCACATCATTTAGGGTTTGTCAACACCGAGGCATCCTAAAAGCTAAGTTTTTATCATTTAGGGTTTGTCGATGCTGAGGCACCCTAAAAGCCTAAGCTTTCATCATTTAGGTTCTTATCGACACCGAGGCACCCTAAAAGCCAATGTTTTATCATTTAGGGTTTCTCGACGTCGAGGAACCCTAAAAGGCTAAGCTTTCATCATTTAGGTTTTGTCGACGCCGAGGCACCCTAAAAGCCTAAGCGTACATCATTTAGGTTCTCATCGACACCGAGGCACCCTATAGAAGCCAAGTTAAGTTTTCATCATTTAGGGTTTATCGATGCCGAGGCACCCTAGGTTGGGCCTAATCACTTGGCTCTATTGCCACCTATGTTGGGTTTATCATCTAGGGTTTATTGATGCTAACGAGAATTCTAAGGTGGGCCTAATCACTTGGCTCTATTGCCACCTATGGTTTAATGCAGCAAGAATGGTGGGGCAGTTGATCCTACTTAACTAAGTACTAAGATACCCCGGCCAATGCATTAGTCGCAAGTACCCCATATGTCCTATTTTTAGCAAAGTCATGCTAAAATTCACGGAAAATTTCAGCATGACCTTTGCTGAAAATAGGACATATGGAGTACCCTAATTTGCTGGAACGGAAGTTAATCGACATTCCGGCAAACTCAAGGGCCTCTCGGGGTACCTGCAAATTCATCACGACACAATGGTCGGAGACAAAACCCAGCCACAGACCATATGGTCCTCTGCTTTCATATGGCCAAAAATCAGCTCAACTTATGTGAGCTTCCATTCCAGATCTAATAGGTCACCCAAAAAAAATCATCAATAGTTTAGCAAGTCTGTACAAACACAGAAAGAATAGAAAGTTTGCTGCCTATTCAAACAAAGAAACAAAACACTACTTGAAACTTCTGCTACATTTGGACCATGGCAATTTACTTTCATGGAGCATGACAAATGTATTTTACAGACCATGGCATTGTTTTTACTATATGCACCATGGCAAATTTCATCTATAAACCATGGACAAATACATGATACAGTGCATTTTTCTTCAGAATGACAAATACTCGGTTGACAATATGCAAATGATTTCCTAGGGGTTTCAGACATGCTATGTGTGTTTGAATACATGTGTGTCAGAATCATGTGTCCAAGTCAGTCACAAGCACAAGCAGATCATGTGTATTCAAGTGTGCACTGAATCATGTGTTTACGTAATTTTAAACTTGCTAGCAATAAGCTTGAGTACACTTTATAGTCAGATCAGGAGCCAAGCTCTAAAACTGGTCTTTTAACTGACTTTTAAACTGAATTTTTACTTCAAAATAAGAGTACCATGCCTGCTTAACTGAATTTTTAACATAATCTCTCTCTTGTCCTAGGAGTACTTAATTTCAATCTCTCTCTTGGCCTAGGAGCAAGTTTGTGCAGCACCAAATTTGTGCAGCCCCAAGTTTGTGCAACTGTTGGTACAAAAATGTGCAGCGTCATGTTCGTCTCTCACTTACTCTGTGCTGGTTATGCTACATAATCAAATCATCGATCCAAGAGCAGTATATTTGTGCTGTTTAGCTTTTTCTAGAAGGTTTTTCTCAGAGCCTACTTTACTTAAAACATATGATTTTAAATATGAAGACAATAAGTGAACAACATTCTAGGCATGCGATTCCAATCACTTTTTTACTTTTCTTCCTCAAGCACATTCAGCCAACATTATCTCCTTTCTTGCAACACAGCAAAAAACAACCACTAGCTACCCAAATACATGGATGCTGCCTCTACCACCCCGTAAAACAAAAATCAGAACTATTTAACTCACATATACAATCTAATTAGATCGGACAGATATTTCAGCACAATAAACATAGTCATGTACAATAAGAAGCAAATGTGTTACTGTCAGGGTTTGGTTTCACTTGAATAAAAACCATGCCAAAGAAACTAGCAGGTAAAAGTACAGCATTGCTCGGAAATTTTTGCACTTTGCATATACAAGCTATATAGTCTGAAATCAAATGCATATAGCTGAGACAAGCATCGACCATAGCAGTCCACAGCCATGAACTTGTACAGAGGGGGAGAGAGGTGAGACAAGTGGTCACCTTGGTGACAGGGGAACGAAATCCAAACAAGTCGAACCCACAGCAGTAGCTTCTCTATATCCTGTTGAACCAAGTCCATCCTTCACACAACACAACAACACAACACAGCTATAGATGAGAACGCGTCAGAGATTGGAGGAGATGAAGAAGAAAATCAGCAAGAGACAAGGGGAAGAGGTATTCGTACCCTGTTCTCCTGCTGGACGGCGGGGAGGGTCGCGGGCCTCCTCTCCTGGTGGACGTGGGGCTCCGTGGCTCCAAATCTCCGGCGGTTTCTAGGGTTTCGAGGGGGGAGGCGGGGCTCAGGGGGGAGGCGGCGCTCGAGGGGGAGGAAGGGAGAGGGAGGCGGCGGGGGCGCGTGGGCGGCTGCGGCGCAGTGGGTCGGGGCAGCGGCGGCGGCGGAGGAGGACGGAGGGGGCGGCGCTCACGGGGGAGGCGGGGCTCGGGGGGAGGCGGTGCTCGAGGGGGAGGAAGGGGAGAGGGAGGCGGCGGGGGCGCGTGGGGCGGCTGCGGCGGACGGAGGCGGGGATGGCGGGGGCGCGTGGGCGGCTGCGGGGCGGATGGCGGTGGTCGATCGAGGGGAATCTGGCGAGGGAGGGAGGGAGGACACAGTGCGAGGGCAGTAGGTGGAGTGGGGGGAGGGTTCTAATGGCACACCACACCCTCGTGCGCCATAAGTACGACTATTCTAATGGCGCACCACCCCTAAGTGCGCCATTAGAATTTTGTTTTAATCTAGCCCACTAGCCCTATCTACAACCTAACCCTATCTACAACAGAAGCCCCCCACTAGCTCGACTGGTCAGCACGCAACACACACACCAGGAGGTCCTGGGTTCGATTCCTAGGCTCCCCAATATTTTTTTTATGCATTTTAAATGTTGTTTGATATTTATTTGTGTTTAAATATGTTCAAACTTGTTTAAATCATAACAGTAATTTTTTTTTATAAAAACAGTAATAATTTTTTAGAAAATATGTTCAAATTTGTTACTTGAAAATATCATCATCGGCGGCGGTGGAATAGGGGAGAGTGCGGGGGGTGCCCGTTGGCGGCGGTGGAGCGGGGGAGGGTGCGGGGGGCCGGGTGCTCGTCGGCGGCGGTGGAGCGGGGGAGGGTTGCGGTGGGTCGTCGGCGGCGGTGGAGCTAGCGGGGGAGGGTGTGGGTGGGATCGAGATGGAGGAGGATCGAGATCGAGATGGAGGGGGGAATCGAGATCGAGATGGAGATCGAGATCAAGTGTCCTCATGAATTCAAAAAGTGCCCATGAAATTTAAAAATATTCATGATATCAAAAAGTCCCCATGAAATACAATCGAGAAATGAAGACTACGATTTAAATACAATCGATCTTAGCTAGCTATCTGTTCACAATCTTCTTGCCCATTAGTAGTTTTGCAAAAAAAGTAAAATATATATATATATATATATACTAATGGCGCACCGGGTAATAGTGCGCCATTACTAGTTTAAACTAGTAATGGCGCACTGTGAAATGATGCGCTATTAGTAGTTTTGCAAAAAAAAGAATAATTTTTTTTACAGTAATGGCGCACTGTCTGCTTGGTGCGCCATTACTACTCAGAACTAGTAATGGCGCTCTTCGACCTGATGCGCCATTAGTATGTATGGAAAAATGGAAAAAATAATAATTTAATACTAGTGGCGCACCCTGTTTCTGGTGCGCCATTAGTGCCTTCCACACTAATGGCGCATCACCAACCGGTGCGCCATTAGTATATAGTAGTGGCGCACTGCTTCCATGGTGCGCCATTAGTATCAATCCTATCTATAACCCTTTTCCCAGTAGTGTTACCAGTACTCGTAGTAGCTCCTGAGTATTTGATACCGGTGCGGTTGCTCACATTTGTAACTCAAAGCAGGAGATGCGGAATAAGCGGAGACTGGCGAAGGACGAGGTGACGATGCGCGTCGGGAATGGTTCCAAGGTCGATGTGATCGCCGTCGGCACGCTACCTCTACATTTACCTATGGGATTAGTTTCAAACCTCAATAATTGTTAGTTAGTGCCAGCTTTGAGCATGAACATTGTATCAGGATCTCGTTTAATACGAGATGGCTACTCATTTAAATCCGAGAATAATGGTTGTTCTATTTATATGAGAGATATGTTTTATGGTCATGCTCCGATGGTGAATGGTTTATTCTTAATGAATCTCGAGCGTAATGCTACACATATTCATAGTGTGAATACCAAAAGATGTAAGGTTGATAATCATAGTCCCACATAGTTGTGGCACTGCCGCCTTGGTCACATAGGTGGCAAACGCATGAAGAAGCTCCATGCAGATGGACTTTTAGAGTCTCTTGATTATGAATCATTTGACACGTGCGAACCATGCCTCATGGGTAAAATGACCAAGACTCCATTCTCAGGAACAATGGAGCGAGCAACCAACTTATTGGAAATCATACATACTGATGTGTGCGGTCCAATGAGTGTTAAGGCTCGCAGTGGCTATCGTTATGTTCTCACCCTCACTGATGACTTGAGTAGATATGGGTATGTCTACTTAATGAAACACAAGTCTGAGACCTTTGAAAAGTTCAAGGAATTTCAGAGTGAGGTTGAGAATCACCGTGACAGGAAAATCAAGTTCTTGCGATCAGATCGTGGGGGAGAATACTTGAGTCACGAATTTGGCACACACTTAAGAAAATGTGGAATAGTTTCACAACTCACGCCGCCTGGAACACCTCAGTGTAATGGTGTGTCCGAACGTCGTAATCGCACTCTATTAGATATGGTGCGATCTATGATGTCTCTTGCCGATTTACCGCTATCATTTTGGGGCTATGCTTTAAAGACTGCCGCATTCACTTTAAATAGGGCTCCGTCGAAATCCGTTGAGACGACACCGTATGAATTATGGTTTGGGAAGAAATCTAAGCTGTCGTTTCTAAAAGTTTGGGGATGCGATGCTTATGTCAAGAAACTTCAACCTGAAAAGCTCGAACCCAAGTCGGAAAAATGCGTCTTCATAGGATACCCTAAAGAAACTGTTGGGTATACCTTCTACCTCAGATCCGAAGGTAAGATCTTTGTTGCCAAGAATGGGTCCTTTCTAGAGAAGGAGTTTCTCTCGAAAGAAATAAGTGGGAGGAAGGTAGAACTTGATGCAGTATTACCTCTTGAACCGGTAAGTGGCGCAGCTCAAGAAAATGTTCCTGAGGTGCCTAAACCGACTAGAGAGAAAGTTGATGATGGTGATCATGAAACTACAGATCAAGTTGCTACTAAACTTCGTAGGTCCACAAGGACACGTTCCGCACCAGAGTGGTACGGCAACCCTGTCTTGGAAATCATGTTGTTAGACAACGGTGAACCTTCGAACTATGAAGAAGCTATGGCGGGCCCGGATTCCGACAAATGGCTGGAAGCCACGAAATCCGAGATAGGATCCATGTATGAAAACGAAGTATGGACTTTGACTGACTTGCCCATTGATCGGCAAGCCATAGAAAATAAATGGATCTGTAAGAAGAAGACAGACGCGGATGGTAATGTGACCATCTATAAGGCTCGGCTTGTCGCTAAGGGTTATCGACAAGTTCAAGGGGTTGACTACGATGAGACTTTCTCACCCGTAGCAAAGCTGAAGTCCGTCCGAATCATGTTAGCAATTGCCGCATTCTATGATTATGAGATATGGCAAATGGACGTCAAAACGGCATTCCTTAATGGTTTCCTTAAGGAAGAATTGTATATGATGCAGCCGGAAGGTTTTGTCAATCCTAAGAATGCTGAAAAGTTGTGCAAGCTCCAAAGCTTGATTTATGGGTTGGTGCAAGCATCTCGGAGTTGGAACATTCGCTTTGATGAGATGATCAAAGTGTTTGGGTTTATGCAGACTTATGGAGAAGCCTGCATTTACAAGAAAGTGAGTGGGAGCTCGGTAGCATTTCTCATATTGTATGTGGATGACATACTGTTGATGGGAAATGATATAGAATTCTTGGAAAGCATAAAGGCCTATTTGAACAAGTGTTTTTCAACGAAGGACCTTGGAGAAGCTGCTTATATATTAGGCATCAAGATCTATAGAGATAGATCGAGACGCCTCATTGGTCTTTCACAGAGTACGTACCTTGACAAGATTTTGAAGAAGTTCAAAATGGATCAGTCAAAGAAGGGGTTCTTGCCTGTATTGCAAGGTACGGGATTGAGCTTGGCTCAATGCCCGACCACGGCAGAAGATAGAGAAAAGATGAGTGTCGTCCCCTATGCCTCGGCCATAGGGTCTATCATGTATGCTATGCTGTGTACCAGACCTGATGTAAACCTTGCCGTGAGTTTGGTAGGAAGGTACCAAAGTAATCCCGGCATGGAACACCGGACAGCGGTCAAAAATATCCTGAAGTACCTGAAAAGGACTAAAGAAATGTTTCTCGTTTATGGAGGTGACGAAGAGCTCGTCGTAAAGGGTTACGTCGATGCTAGCTTCGACACAGATCTGGATGACTCTAAGTCACAAACCGGATACGTGTATATTTTGAATGGTGGGGCAGTAAGCTGGTGCAGTTGCAAGCAAAGCGTTGTGGCGGGATCTACATGTGAAGCGGAGTACATGGCAGCCTCGGAGGCAGCACACAAAGCAGTCTGGGTGAAGGAGTTCATTACCGACCTAGGAGTCATACCCAATGCGTCGGGCCAGATGACTCTCTTCTGTGACAACACTGGAGCTATTGCCCTTGCCAAGGAGCCCAGGTTTCATAGGAAGACCAGTCATATCAAGTGTCGCTTCAACTCCATTCGTGAAAGTGTTCAAAATGGAGACATAGAGATTTGTAAAGTACATACGGACCTGAATGTAGCAGATCCGTTGACTAAACCTCTCCCTAGAGCAAAACATGATCAACACCAGAATTCCATGGGTGTTCGATTCATCACAATGTAACTAGATGATTGACTCTAGTGCAAGTGGGAGACTGTTAGAAATATGCCCTAGAGGCAATAATAAAATGATTATTATATTTCCTTGTTCATGATAATTGTCTATTATTCATGCTATAATTGTATTATCCGGAAATCATAATACATGTGTGAATACATAGACCACAAAGTGTCCCTAGTGAGCCTCTAGTTGACTAGCTCGTTGATCAACAGATAGTCATGGTTTCCTGGCTATGGACATGGGGATGTCATTGATAACGGGATCACATCATTAGGAGAATGATGTGATGGACAAGACCCAAACCTAAGCATAGCACAAAGATCGTGTAGTTCGTTTGCTGTACCTTTTCTGGATGTCAAGTATCATTTTCTTAGACCATGTGATTATGCAACTCCCGGATACCGTAGGAGTGCCTTGGGTGTGCCAAACGTCACAACATAACTGGGTGACTATAAAGGTACATTACAGGTATCTCCGGAAGTGTCTGTTGGGTTGGCACGAATCGAGACTGGGATTTGTCACTCCGTATGACGGAAAGGTATCTCTGGGCCCACTCGGTAATGCATCATCATAATGAGCTCAATGTGATCAAGTGGTTGATCACGGGATCATGCATTACGGTACGAGTAAAGTGACTTGCCGGTAACGAGACTGAACAAGGTATTGGGATCTTCATGGGCATCCACCACCACGCCGTCGTGCTACTGGATCTTCATCAACCTCTCCTTCCCCCTTGCTGGATCAAGAAGGAGGAGACGTCATCCGCTCCGTACGTGTGTTGAACGCGGAGGTGCCGTCCGTTCGGCACTTGGTGATCGGTGATTTGGATCACGGCGAGTACGACTCCATCATCCCCGTTCTCTTGAACGCTTCCGCTCGCGATCTACAAGGGTATGTAGATGCACTCTCCTCTCGTTGCTAGTTGACTCCATAGATTGATCTTGGTGAAACGTAGGAATTTTTTTTTGTTTTCTGCTACGATCCCCAACAAGGGATTGCCACGCAACGGATGCACTAGAGCTATAAGCATATGAAAGCTCAACAAAAGAAACTAAGTGGGTGTGCATCCAACTTGCTTGCTCATGAAGACCTAGGGCATTTTGAGGAAGCCCATCATTGGAATATACAAGCCAAGTTCTATAATGAAAAATTCCCACTAGTATATGAAAGTGATATCATAGGAGACTCTCTATCATGAAGATCATGGTGCCACTTTGAAGCACAAGTGTGGAAAAAGGATAGTAGAATTGTCCCTTCTCTCTTTTTCCCTCATTTTTATTTGGGCCTTCTTCCTTTTTTTTCTTTTTGGCCTATTTTCTTTTTTATTTTATTTTTATTTTTCGTCCGGAGTCTCATCCCAACTTGTGGCGGAATCATAGTCTCCATCATCCTTTCCTCACTTGGGACAATGCTCTAATAATGATGATCATCACACTTTATTCACTTACAACTCAAGAATTACAACTCAATACTTAGAACAAAATATGACTCTATGTGAATGCCTCCGGCGATGTACCGGGATGTGCAATGATGCATGAGTGACATGTATGAAGAATTATGAATGGTGGCTTTGCCACAAATACGATGTCAACTACATGATCATGCAAGCAATATGACAATGATAAAGCATGTCATAATAATGGAATGGTGGAAAGTTGCATGGCAATATATTACGGAATGGCTATGGAAATGCCATAATAGGTAGGTATGGTGGCTGTTTTGAGGAAGGTATATGGTGGGTGTATGATACCGGCGAAAGTTGTGCGATATTAGAGAGGCTAGCAATGGTGGAAGGGTGAGAGTGCGTATAATCCATGGACTCAATATTAGTCAGAAAGAATTCACATACTTATTGCAAAAATCTATTAGTTATCAAAACAAAGTATTACGCGCATGCTCCTAGGGGGGTAGATTGGTAGGAAAAGACCATGGCTCGTCCCCGACCGCCACTCATAAGGAAGACAATCAATAAATAAATCATGCTCTGACTTCATCACATAACGGTTCACCATACGTGCATGCTACGGGAATCACAAACTTCAACACAAGTATTTCTCAAATTCACAACTACTCAACTAGCATGACTCTAATATCACCATCTCCAAATCTCAAAACAATTATCAAGTATCAAACTTCTCATAGTATTCAATGCACTTCTATGAAAGTTTTTATATTAAAGCAAATTTCCATGTTGTTCTAAAGGACTCTCAAAATAATATAAGTGAAGCATGAGAGATCCATAGTTTCTATAAAACAAACCACCGTCGTGCTCTAAAAGATATAAGTGAAGCACTAGAGCAAAAACTATATAGCTCAAAAGATATAAGTGAAGCACATAGAGTATTCTAATAAATTTCAAATCATGTGAGTCTCTCTCAAAAGGTGTGTAAATCAAGGATGATTGTGGTAAACTAAAAAGAAAAGACTCAAATCATACAAGACGCGCCAAGCAAAACACATATCATGTGGTGAATAAAAATATAGCTACAAGTAAAGTTACCGATAGAAGAAGACGAAAGGGGGGATGCCTAGCTTATGATTTTTGGTGTCCTTGAATTTTAACTTGGGGTGCCATGGGCATCCCCAAGCTTAGGCTCTTGCCACTCTTTGTTCCATAATCCATCAAATCTTTACCCAAAATTTGAAAACTTCACAACACAAAACTCAAAATAGAAAATCTCGTGAGCCCCGTTAACGAAAGAAAATAAAACACCACTTCAAGGAACTGTAATGAACTCATTCTTTATTTATACTAGATGATACCCCGCGCGTTGCTGCCGGAATTTGTAGTGTATAGGAGGAGGATTTATGGAGTGCGGAATAGTACCAATGAGAAGAAATATAAATATAAGTTTATTTGAATGCTTGGAAGATATAAAAAGTTAGACAAATTGCTATATTGTAGAGTATCTCTACATTGGTGTAATAAACAGTGCTTCGACAAAACAAAGAGAAGTAACATATTCCGATGATAATTTTCTCATAATAATTGAAGATAATATCATTTGTTGTATTTTTCTTGTGGGAAAATTTGTTGTCTATTAGAATTTCTTGTGGGAAATTTTCACTAGTGGCTTCTCTCAAGAGCATAAGTATTATGGTGGGTAAATGAATTACTGTTGAGCAATTCATAGAATTGAGCATAGTTATGAGAATATCTAGGTATGATCATGTATATAGGCATCACGTCCGCACCAAGTAGACCAAAACGATTCTGCATCTACTACTATTACTCCACACATCGACCTCTATCCAGCATGCATGTAGAGTATTAAGTTCATAAAACAGAGTAATGCTTTAAGGAAGATGACATGATGTAGAGGGATAAAGTCATGCAATATGATATAAGCCCCATCTTTTTCTCCTCGATGGCAACAATACAATACGCGCCTTGCTGCCCCTGCTGTCACTGGGAAAGGACACCTCAAGATTGAACCCAAAGCTAAGCACTTCTCCCATTGCAAGAAAGATCAATCTAGTAGGCCAAACCAAATTGATAATTCGAAGAGACTTGCAAAGATAAACCAACCATACATAAAAGAATACAGAGGAGAATCAAATATTTTTCATAGATAAACTGCATCATAAACCCACAATTCATCGGATCTCGACAAACACACCGTGAAAGAAGATTACATCGAATAGATCTCCAAGAAGATCGAGGAGAACTTTGTATTGAGATCCAAAGAGAGAGAAGAAGCCATCTAGCTAATAACTATGGACCCGTAGGTCTGAAATAAACTACTGACACATCACCGGAGAAGCCATGGAGTTGATGTAGAGGCCCTCCGTGATCAATGCCCCCTCCGGCGGAGCTCCGGAAAAGGCCCCGATATGGGATCTCTCAGGTACAGAAGGTTGCGGCGGTGGAATTACATTTTCGTGGTGCTCCTGGATGTTTTGGAGGTACGTGGACTTATATAGGAGGAAGAAGTACGTCGGTGGAGCAACGAGGGGGCCCACGAGGGTGGAGGACACGCCCAGGGGGTAGGCGCGACCCTTTGCCTCGTGGCTTCCTCCGTTGTTTCCTGGATCACGTTTGTTGAGAAAATCACGTTCCCCAAGGTTTCATTCCGTTTGGACTCTGTTTGATATTCCTTTTCTTCGAAACCCTAAAATAGGCAAAAAAACAACAATTTGAGCTGGGCCTCCGGTTAGTAGGTTAGTCCCAAAAATGATATAAAATTGTAAAATAAAGCCCATTAACATCCAAAATAGACAATATAATAGCATGGAGCAATAAAAAATTATAGATACGTTGGAGACGTATCATTCCTCTAGTATTCGGGAGTTGCATAATCTCATAGTCATAGGAACATGTATAAGTCAGGGAGAAAGCAATAGCAATAAACTAAACGATCATAGTGCTAAGATAATGGATGGGTCAAGTCAATCACATCATTCTCTAATGATGTGATCCCATTCATCAAATGACAACTCATGTCAATGGTTAGGAAACTTAACCATCTTTGATTAACGAGCTAGTCAAGTAGAGGCATACTAGTGACACTCTGTTTGTCTATGTATTCACACATGTACTAAGTTTCCGGTTAATACAATTCTAGCATGAATAATAAACATTTATCATGATATAAGGAAATATAAATAACAACTTTATTATTGCCTCTAGGGCATATTTCCTTCAGCTTCCTCGTGAGGCTAATGCAGTGGCCCATGAAATAGCTAGAGTTGCTAGATCGTCCCCCTAATAGCTGGTTACCGTTAGATGATGCTCCATGTTTTTTAATAGTTTGTTGGTTAATGATGTAACTCTGGTGATTAATGAATAAATGAAGGGGGGAGCATGCTTCCCGGGAAGACATTGTTGTGCAGGCTCCATATTCTGTCGATTATCTATAGGACCATAGCTCGTGTCACTTCTGTGCTATGCATGAGCATATCAAAGAGCCATTCATTCCTAACACACTTGAAATATATATTTTTCCTTTGGTGGTAGAGGTCACACTTCCCACATCGCCTCCCAAAAGCTCGCCACCACGGGGCAGGAAATGAGCACATGAGAAGAGCTCATGGACACAAGACTTCATTTTATGAGTATACACAATCACACCATTTTGTTTATGCACGAGACTCCTACCTTTTTGTCACCTTTTTACTCATGAATCAAATCGGTGAGCTAACATTCATTGTGATTACTAAAGGAAAAAGTACATTATGACATGCTGCAAGTGAAATTAGGATACATCTAAATGCTAGAATTAAAACATATACCCCAAATTAAGATACAACACAATGCTACCACATAACCGTACTAACACTACATTAATTCACCTTCACTGTGACCATTAACCTCGTCCAAAATATATTGTTATGGCTGGCCCAATGTGACCTTTGTCTGTGCACCAGACTTCTATTATGTGGATTTTTAACTTTTTTTCCATAAGTAGGCTAATATTGTTTTGATTAATAAATAAATAAGACACATTACAACACAATACACCTCCAGTAAAGATACAATACAAGGCTACGACATCGCTCCTATGTGAAGTCATCATCACTATCATCATTAACATCGTTCCTATATGTGCATCGCTCCGTGGAATCATAATCATCATCATCATCATCGACATACCATTTACTAGCATGATTAGAGATTGCGGCACCAATAGATGATGCACCACCCTTACCTCATATAGCACACTTAGAAGTTGTGCTACCATTCGATGATGCACCACCCTTGGATAGCGTTGGACACTTAGATGATTCAACAACCTTACATCAGCGAACAATGTCGAACGACCATTAATTGACGTTTGTCGAAAGTTTCTCATAGTAATTTCCTCACGTGGACTTATATATTTTTCTATTCAGAAATTCTTTGCCCTTAGAGTAAACCTACACACCACAAATATTAAGCAAGATGAAAAAATATTCCAACTATGATACTCCCTACTAATTTAGCAAGGAAATTACCTTAATGTGCTCCACCTATTCCTTTGATTAGAGCCTAGTTACAAATGATTACTCATAGAATTGTGCCGCGCAAAGTTTTTTAGTACACGCACCCGTATTTACCCTCTAGATTCCGGTTTTTTTTTGGGGGGGGGGTTATGATGACATGATAAAGGAGGGGGTGGCTCTAATAATATTCTAAGCACAATTACAATACCAATGCAACACAACGTCATGGTGATGATGATGGCATGGTAAAAGGGTGCAGGGGGAGGGGTGAGCAGCAACTAAGTGGTGGGAGAGAAATTACGGAGAAATGTGGTGGAAAAAAGATGGAAAAAGTGACTGAGACCAAGCCCAGGTGAGCGCCAACCGCGTGGAGGCCATGGTGCGGCTCAATGCTCCCGAACGGCCGCAGGTGACGAGGAGCTATTTGCGTGCATATACAAGCTCATGGCGCAGGAGTTGCGTGCCAAGGTGTCGTTGGTGGATGCGCAACGTGACGGGGGACGCATGAGGTCTTCAAGGCGGTGCGTGAGCCGCTCCGCGTGTCGTCGGTCACAGCTGGTGTGGGCATCTACAACGTTGACCTCCAGGCCACCAGCGAGGTCGGCTTCCTCGTCCTCGTCGGTGACCGCGTAGGTGCCGAGGCACCCACAAAGTATCTTTTATAATGTCACAAAGAAAATGGTCAAAAGAAAGGATTGTTAATTCTAATGAGTGGGGCCCACCTTCAACTAAACGGTCAAACACCTTAATGTCACGCCAACGCTTATAAGTGGGCCATCCCAGTTATAATCGTGTTTTATCTTGAGTCAATTGGTCACTAACGCGAAGTCGTAGCTATTTATAAAAAAATGTACCCCAAAAATGGTAGCTTTTTGTTAGGTCTACAAATTATGGTAATTTTTTGCGACATCGCCCCAATTTTGATAGTTTTTGGCTATTTGCTTGCTTAGGATGGGAGGATAAATGTTGTGCGGGGGGGGGGGGGGGGGGGGGATGAGTGGTAGCTAAGTGGCGGAAAAAAAGGGAGAGTGATGAGTGTTAGTCACGTCGAAAAAAGGATTGTCGTTCGTAGCGTCAACAATATGCTAGAGTCGTTGCCGAGTCGGCATACTATTTCATGGAGATGTTAAGCGACTGTGTAGGCCACCATGGGCGTGTTCCCGGCAGCAACGGCATGGTGCTATCACGACCATAGGGGTGACAAGGACCAGCTTCCTGTCCTTGCGGATGCAAATGATAACTAGGTGATTTGTTGAAGTTGGATATGATAAGAACATCTCCAGTATATCCTAAAACCTCACGGGCTCTTATAATTTCCCATCGATTTATAGGATACGGTAAAAATTTCGGCCGGAGCATATCCGGTAAAATGAAAGCCCGACCGATTGAGGCATGGCGCTCAAAGCAGGCCAGGGAGCGTCGCGCCCTCTCCTGCAGCAGTGGCCGGAGGGCATGGAGCGAGTTCGATGAGATCGGGGAGACCCTTTGGCCGACCAGCAAGGGTCTCTGCGAGGTGAAGATCGAGGTCCACGAGGCAAAAGAGGCGTTCGAGGCAGGAGAAGAGGGCACAGCTGTGCGGCTCGAGGTGGCCAAGGAGGCGTACCGGCTCGCGTGTAGTCTCTACCGCTCCGCTACCGAGTACTACCTCAACGTCAAGCCCTAGAGTAGTTTAGAGTTAGGTTTATCTATACTATATTTTTAAGCTTGTGTCTTTAAATGTGTGATGAACTCCCGTGCACTATGGTGACGTGGAGTTTAAGTTTAAATTATGCAGTATTTGTATATCGGATCTGTTCTGCCTTGTTTTGGTAGGGGCTAGGGATAACATCAAAACATACCCGAAGTGACTGCGTAGGCCACCACAGGCATGTTGTTGGTAGCAACGACATGGTGCTATCACTAGAAGCAGCAACGATAACCCCTTCATGCTAGGGGCGCAATCGACCAACTTCCTGCCGTTGCGGATGCTAATGATAACTAGGTAATTGTTGAAGTTGGATGTCATAAGGTTGTATGTGTGAAATTTACGCCAAATTGAGGATCACAATTCTGAAATTTCTTTTAAAGAAGTATTTTTTGAAGAAAAAAAAACCCTCAATTCCTAGGGTGCTGGTGAGTTTACAAGCGTGTAGGTGCATGAGTTTTTGCAGTGTGGGGACAGCGGGCGCACACGCTTCAGTGGACCCATTTGTCAGAGTAGTACTCCGTCTGGGTTTCATTTTCCGCTTGGGCCTGCCGGGCGCTCCGCCGCTGACCTCGTCTCCACTCTCCCCGACTCCACCAAAACCACCACGCCGATGCTCCTCCGTTCTGGGCGGCGCTGGCCTGCCCAGGAAGAACAGGGGCGGACGGCCCCTGCCGAGGAGGAGAAGCAGGGCAAGGTCTGACCGGCTCGCGGCATCCCGCTTATACCCGATGAGACGGTGACAGCGGGATCCTGCCGCTCCGCCTCCGGCGCAAGTCCGTGCTTACGCTTCCGCGCCGTCTGCCGCCTGGCGGCTTAGCCTTTAGCGTCCGAACCTCCCCACTTTTCCTCTCTCGAACAGGCCAACCGCCGCCAGCCGGCGCGGTTTACCCCTGATTAGGACCATAGCCGATGCGCCGTCTTTTGTACTTTTGCCGCATCTGGCAGCTAGGAATCCGGTACCTCAACACCATCCACCTCCGGTCCGCGCAGCTCCGGCCCCATCTTTCCAGTTCCGATTCTGCGCTATTTCGGCATCGCCGATCCTGCGACGGCCTTTCGTCGTCGGCAGCTACATCATACTGCAATCCGGCCACGCGTCGCAGTGAGTTGGCGTGCCATCCGGCAGGACAGGAAGCCCATAGAGAATCTCTTCACCCTCCATTCCGGCACCAACCTTCAGTGGGAGTTCCGCGTCATATACTGGAAAAGAACTCTATGGAGTTGATCTGTCGGCAGGAGTATTTACGTCCTCACGGTTGGGAACCAACATTTCATGGCATCGTCGATTGTTCCGTTAACGAGGTTGGATGGCCGAGGAACTCATCGCGCATTTGGCTCAAGCGCCGGTCCTCCTGCATGGCAAGCTCCTGCACATACCTGTGAGGTCAGCACTCGGTCCAGGTGTTCGCTACGTGTACCACAGGATACGGGTGTTTCGATTGCATGTGGATCAGAGATGTCGCGGCAGATGAGCGCCGCCGCCTGGAACCCCCTCCATGTTATGCACTTGCTTGACCTGGTGGCAAGCTTGCTGCGTCCACCAGCAAGGATGGCATGACTGGGAGATGTCCATTTTTGTGCTTCAGGATCTGAGCACGATGTCTGGGCTTTCATACCGATCAACTGCCTGTGATGGAAATCAGGCGCTTTCAGGAGCAAGGTGATTGGTTGGCGAAGGTTGTCTCCGAGGAGGGGGACGTGCTTGTCAGCTGCTATGGCCATCTCCTGCAATATGACAAGAAGGGTAATTTGGTACGTAAGTTCAAGTATGATGATGACATGCCGGTAGTCATTCCTCACAGGTTCAAAGAGAGTCTTATCCAGCATACATTTTTCCAAAAGACAAAGAAGAAGAATTGATTCGTACTCACTCCTGGATAGCTGATTTCGCGCCATGTTAAATCTAAGTAAGTTTTTTATGCTACTTCTAAATTATAACTAGCATGATGTCCGTGCAATTATGCGGGAAACGCCTTTAATCATCTTTAATTTATTATTTATGCATTATCATGTTATTTTTAAGAACACAAGCTCAGAAATGAATATGCATGCCACTCATATTTGCTATTTGATTATTAGATCGGTACGTAGAATTAAAGCTGAGATTAAAAGCTACCTAATGTAGTTGGGAAGAACTTTATGTGGTATAATTACGCAAAATTAGTCTTTGGATCGTTAAGTGGCTGGTCATTTGCACATGATATTGATATATTAATATGCATAACTAATAGAAGCCCACAATTTTCTGAATATGTTATATAGCGGGGCTGCATGGTCATCTGTATTGAACCTACATTTTTTTTTGCGTGTGTATGATATCAGACCACTACACGGGAATAAAGTTCAGAATAGGAGCCGGCCGATTGTTTATACGTCATATATATATATATATATATATATATATATATATATATATATATATATATATATATATATATATATATATATATATATAGGATCAGTATACGTAGATAAAGATCGCACTACCGGGTCAATTGTTGGTTTGCGTATTATGCGATTCATCATCGTACGTGTGATACTATATATCAATATACGGAGTTAAGGTACATATCATGGGTTCTTGGACTTAAACCTCAATTATGTATTGAATGAGTATAAGGTTATAAATATTACTTGTATCTGCCAATAATATTTAATTTAAGGTCCAAAAGATTGATTATCTGATCATGTTAATACAGTTGGCAATCTACCATTTGAGGTTCATCATAATAAGGACCTACCAGATCAGATGTCTAATGGTCTTTAGGTGTAGTTATGGAATTTATCGGTCGTGACCTACTTTGGTATAGTTATGAAGATTTATCAGCTATGTTCAAGAGCATTCATTGATGATCCATTGGTTATGATATGTGTGATTTTAGATAATCTTGTAGGTACAATAATGATGACTATCGACTATCCTAACTTTGTAAAAACTCTACGCACACTTAATAAGTTTGCAGTGTGTTTTGACTGAGTTGTTATCTTTATTTATTTGTTAGTAGCACAATTTGAACCTATGTCATTGTGCTGCTAACCAATAATGTCTTTTTGTGTGTATTTATGAAGATCTATGGGTTTCCCTGCAAAAAAAAAGTCTATGGGCTGTAAGCTTATAAATATTTATTATTATGATTTATCAATTGCCGTCTGTTCAGGATAATGGTGAGGGAGTCCGAAAACATTGACCAGATGGATCTTAAATATTACTAAGAATTTTCTCTTTTTTTCATGCAAGAACTTTCTGTCGTATGATTTACTCTCTTTTACTGAGATTTATGCTTGTCATCTAATTATAGAAGGAGCCAAAATAGTGGACAGCCATTGGTGTGGGACAAAACTATGTCCGATTAGCATACAATAAAGTCGATTTTGCAACTTTTCATTGCTTGGCAATTGGAAATATTCAAAACTTTGAAATTGACTTTATCAATGCAGTATTAGATAATGGTATAATTAACTGTTTATTTTGTATCATCTGATTTTCATCGTACCGCTGAGGTCTACCCTTATCCCCATATACACTGATGTTCATATCAAGCCAGAAAATTGATACATTCAGTATATGTTGTCGCAAATTCATAGGATTTTTTTATTGAAGACATGCATCTGTTTGTGATTACGGACACATCTACCTTTTATTCATATAAGCAAACGATTGTATATTTTGTGTTTTGCACATTCAGAATTTCTGTCAGTTATCTCGCCATTCATGATGTGTGAAGCTAACCTTAGCTATGTTAAATATAAGGTGAAGCTTTCACTGAATTGTTATGTGGGAACACTTGGATAACCAGGTGCACTATTATAGTTTATAAACAAGGTGGTTGTTCAGTCCATACTCTACGGTGCAAGTAATTTGTAAGACTGACAAATTCGATGGATTAATTCTGTTACCATTAATCTGAGGCTCTTGCGCAGTTGATGCCTCTTTTTCTTCAGCTCCTTAAATGTAGATAGACCAAAAAAAATGGAATAAAGGGTTAGGAATAGGAAATGGTACGACAACCTGTGTCCCACTCCTACGGTTCAGCTGTTTGGTTTAGGGTGGGCAGCAGTGTGAACTCTTATTCGAGCCGTCTATTCAATCCCACTGTTGAGATGCTCAGTTGACTATTTTATTGATATTTGAATGTTGGATTAGTGTTATGCTACTTATTTCGGTTGTTTAAATTGGTACTACAACCTCAGTGAAATATCCTCCCACTGTATGAATATCTTGCTTTATGCTTACCCCTGCATAGACCTAAACTGTCCATGGATATAAAGTTGACTTCATGGCTTTTAAGCTTCAACGCATTCATCTTGTTTAACTTAGTGAACTTGATTCTTACCCTGGCTCTATTTTGCTTCTTTCAGGCGATGCTGGAGTACCTCAATCGGTGCACCTATGTCCAGGAGATGAGAAGATTAATCTTTATGTTCACCTGCCCCAACTTGCTTGCGACAAAAGGCTTTGTTGTTGTTCTGTTGTTCTTGTTGTTGTTATTGTTCACCTGTCCAGTTTATCAACTCATGTGAAAAGTTGAGGCACAGATGATGTTGTTGTACTTAATTTGCCGCGCCTATGTTTAGGTGTCTGCTGCTATACCTATGCTGAACTGTCCTGTTCGCCTAGCGCAACTTGCCCGGGACAAAATGTTTTGTTGTTCACCTCCTGTTTATCAACTTATTATGTGAAAAGGTTTAGGCACTGCCATGCTATGATCCTGTTTTGCCATATATGTGTTATGCGTTTGTTTATCAGCCTATGTTACTAGGGTTCTGGTGTATGTTGCCTCAAGTGAAAAGTAATTGGGGGTGATTTACAGAGAAATTGAAAAAAAGGTTTACGGCAGAACAAGAGAGGGATACAAGCACAGAGAGGAGCTAGGGGAGAGATGGGACAGTTCTCTTCTGCCGGTTCCAAAACGAAAAGGACAGTACTAGCCCTCTGTTCTGTGAGATGAACATGCTTGTCTTGTATACTCCTCTTGCCTGCATGCAGTACACTAGCAGTAATATTCCACCACACCCAGCCATTGACGTTTGATTCTTGGAATTGAGTTGTTAGGATTGCTTATTTATAGAAGGAGCCATTAGTGGGCAGCCATTGATGTGGCACGAAACCTGCAAAACCATTATAACAATAAAGTCAATTTATTGCTAGTTTCTTGTTTGGAAACATTAGAAATATCAAAACTTTCAATTTGATTTTGGATTTTCTTCAAATAAATTTCATTAACGCAGTCTAGATAATGGATAGTGTCTGTTAAATTTTTATCTTCTGATTTTAATCGTACCACTGAGGCCTACCAATCCCCATATACTCTGATTCATGTCAGCAAGAACATTGATACATTCAGTATATTCTGTTTCCATTTTGTACAGAATTATTTTTCTTTTGATGGAAGACACACATCTGTTTGTGATTACAGACACGTCTACATTTTATTCATAATCAATTGTTTATATCGTTTGTGCTTTGCACATTCAAATTTTTTGTCAGCTAAGTTGTGTATACTGTTCATGATGTGTGAAGATAACCTTAGCTATGTTAAATAGCAGGTGAAGCTTTCATTGAATTGTTATGTGGGAACACGTAGATCACCAGGTGCACTATTATCTAAAGAGAGGGAGGCCCGAGGGCAGCGGCGCTCCGGCGATGGTCGCGGTCGAGAGAAACGACGCATGGGGGTCGGTGTAGCTTGCCGGTGCCTCACCCGTGCACCAGGCAAGCAAGCTCATGCGAGAATTTTTCTAAACGCGAGCCCTCAGTGATGAAGCTACGTACCTGGGGTAGGAGCACGGACCCGTCTCAAAGAGTCCTACGCAAGGACATCCCTAGAAGAAATCATCTATCAATCGACTTGAAGGTACTCCACTCGACAGGTTCAAGACACTCGACCAAGAAGCTACCACTCGACTATGAAGCTACCACTCGACCGCCAGGAGACCTACAGTCACTCCGTAGGCAAACGGTCAGCTGTTAAGTAGTCTTCATGGTCATTATAGCATCTTAAATGTACTTTAAACCCTGCATTACTGAGGGCAGGAGGGGGCCGGCGAACTCTATATAAGCCACCCCCCTCCTCAGTAGGAAGGGTTCGCACCCCTGTAATCCATACACGCATAATCCAGTCGACCGCCTCCGGGCTCCGAGATGTAGGGCTATTACTTCCTCCGAGAAGGGCCTGAACTCGTAGACCTCGCGTGTAACAACTTCCCAATAGCTAGGATCTAGCCTCTCCATACTCACCCCCCTACATCACTGTCAGTGCTAGAACCACGACAGTTGGCGCCGACCGTGGGGCCGGAATCTTAGCGCTTAGTTGGAGAAGTTGTGGTCTTTCCCGATCCGTCTCGGAGGACCGCGAGATCCGTCTCGGCGTGCTCACCTTCATCGTCGACGACTCCGCCTGGCATCAGGAGGCACCACTCGACATGGACGCGCTCCCCGTCCGTGGTGTGACGCATTTCCGCGCATGCGTTCGTGGCGTCCTCCTGCGGCAACCGTCGACCCAATATGGGTCGGCCCCCGTATCGTCTCGCCGCCCTGTCTCCCACCAGCGCAAGCGCTCTGGTCGGTCAAGACTTCAGCGGTGGGTGAGGCACGCCGTGGCCCGCCAATCGGCAGCCCCACAAGTCGCGGCAATCGAGCCCGTCGAATCCCTCTACGGCCTATTCGACCTGTCGACTGGCTCCGTGGAGACCGCATCCGAGTGCGACAGCAGCGATCCAGCGGCTGAGGTTCTGGCGGTCGATGGCACACACAGTCCCCCCGGTTTCCCTCGCACTGATGGAGGCGCGGGTGGAGGCGATCCGTCGCATCCCCACGATGAGTATCTCCCCGAACCTCTCATGTCATTGCAGCGAGAGGAGGTTCGCCGCCGGAAAATGGACGCGCTCCGCACTCCTATCGTCGGAGAGACCCCCGAGGCCCGGGCCTTCGAGGACGCGCGTTTGGCCAACTTGGCCGAGCGCACTCGACTGGAGAATCTCCAGCGAGCACGCGACGAGCAAGCGCGCCGGCGGGCTCCCGAGTCTAGTCGACGCCAGCTCTTCCCGCCGACGCAGGTATATCGAACCCCAGTTCAGAATCTGGCCGCCGCGGCCCATATAGCAGAATCGATTCAGCCCTCCCAGTCGGAGGCTGGCAGGGGCTTGTTACAGATCAGAGCATTGCTCCGGGTGGCAGGAAACCAGAATTCTGCTGTCTCTCAGTCGCGGAATAGGATCCACAGTCGGTCCGTCGCAACAGATACAGTCGAGTCAGCTGACAGCCCGAGATCGCCCCCGAGGTGTGAGGGACGTGGCGACTAGCATGATCAGTACAGGAGGAATGAGCAGTATGATCACCGATTCGACCGTGATGATCGACGTCGGGTGCCAACCCCTCCCCCGAGGAGTGGGTCATATGCGCCTCAACGGCAAGATGACAGACGCCCTCATAGTGTTGGGCAGAGGATTCCAGTCGACCCCAGGGACCCAGGCTTTGATGCGAGATCCATCCTCGTTCAAGGTTTGGTTGACAGGAACAGAGCTCATCGAGAAGGCCACAACAGAGATGCGCCTGCCAGCAGCAGAGTACGCGCTTCAGGGCCAGAGTGCTTCAGTCGAGCCATCAGAGCCACAGTGATACCTCCCAATTTCAGGTTGGCGACTGGAATCGGCAAGTTCACCGGTGAATCTAAGCCTGACACCTGGCTCGAAGATTACCGAGTGGCTGTACAGATTGGCGGTGGCAATGACGAGGTGGCCATGAAGCATTTGCCTCTCATGTTAGAGGGCTCGGCCAGAGCATGGCTAAATCAGTTGGCACCCAGCAGCATTTACACTTGGGAGGACCTCTCCCGAGTGTTTATCACAACCTTTGAAGGAACATGCAAGCGACCTGCAGGCCTAACAGAGTTACGGTCTTGTGTGCAGAAGCCGAATGAAACTCTGAGGGAATACATCCAGAGGTGGATCACGCTGCATCACTCAGTTGAGAACGTGCCGGACCATCAAGCAGTTTGTGCCTTCAAGGAAGGTGTTAAATACAGAGAGTTGAATCTGAAGTTCGGTCGAACTGGAGAGATGTCTCTGAATCGGATGATGGAGATTGCCACCAAGTATGCTAACGGAGAAGACGAAGATCGACTCCGGAGTGGCAAACAGAAAGCAGTCGCCCAGGAAACTGGAGGCAATTCCAGTCGGAAGCAGAAGCGGAAGGCCGAGCCAGCCGCTCCTGGGGAGGCCCTGGCCGTAGCCCAGGGAAACTTCAAGGGAAAATCCAAGGGCACATGGAAGCCCAAAAAAGTCAAGGATCAAGACGGAAATGATGTTTTGGATCTGCCATGTCACATCCACACCAAGAAGGATGAAGAGGGTAATTTTATTTACCCAAAGCATACCACTCGACAGTGCCGACTCCTGATCCAGCAGTTCCAAGGAAAGCAGTCCAAGGATAAGGAAAAAGAGTCGGACAGGGTCGAGGACAAGGAAGAAAGTGACGATGGATACGCCCAAGTCAATTCCACCCTGATGATTTTTGCCGATGTCGAGAGCAAAAGTCGACTGAAAGTCATTAACCGAGAGGTGAACATGGTTGCCCCGGCAACACCCAGTTACCTGAAGTGGTCTCAGACTGCCATCACATTCGACCAGTCTGATCACCCAACGCACATTGCCACCCCTGGGAGGCAAGCTTTGGTGGTCGACCCAATTGTTGAAGGCACTCGACTGACTAAAGTCCTGATGGATGGCGGCAGTGGCCTGAACATACTGTATGCTGAAACATTGAAACGAATGGGCATTCCGATGTCCAGGCTCAACACCAGTAGTATGAGTTTCCACGGAGTCATTCCTGCGAAGAAAGCCCAATCACTCGGCCAGATCGCTCTTGATGTGGTTTTCGGTGATTCAAAGAATTACCGCAAAGAAAAGTTGACATTCGAGGTTGTGGACTTCCAAAGTGCTTATCACGCCATTTTGGGCAGGCCAGTTTACGCACGCTTCATGGCCCGGCCATGTTACGTGTATCTCAAACTGAAGATGCCCGGCCCCAAAGGTGTGATCACTGTTACGGGCAATCGGAAGAAGGCGGAAGAATGCTTTCAGAAGGGCTCAAAGATTGCAGATGCTCAGATGGCGGTGGTCGAGCTGCAAGAGTACCAAAAGACTGCCGATCCAAGCGAGTTGCTACGAGCCAAGAAGCCTGCTTCAGAATCAGCTTTTCAGTCGTCCGGTGAAACAAAGACAGTCCACATTCACCCGACCGACCTCGATGCTGCCCCGACTCATATCTCAACGACGCTTGAATCCAAATAGGAAGAAGCGCTCATCCAGCTCCTCCGTTAGAACTGGGACATCTTCGCATGGAAACCCTCTGACATGCCTGGAGTTCCCAGGGGGCTGGCTGAGCACCGTCTGCGGGTCGACCCAAAATTCAAGCCTGTGAAGGAACACCTTCGACGGTCCGCCGTCCAGAAGAAGCAAGCCATTGGCGAGGAGGTGGCTCAGCTCTTAGCAGCGGAGTTTATCCGAGAGATTTACCACCCCGAGTGGCTCGCCATTTAGTCATGGTCCCCAAAAAAGACAAGTCACTTCGCATGTGCATAGATTTCAAACATATCAATTGGGCCTGCCCGAAAGATCATTTTCCTCTCCCTCGCATCGACCAAATAGTCGACTCGACTGCGGGGTGCGAGAGATTGTCTTTTCTAGATGCTTATTCCGGGTACCATCAGATCCGTCTGTATGGACCCGACGAAATCAAAACAGCTTTCATCACCCCATTTGGATGCTTCTGTTATGTCACCATGCCGTTCGGCCTCAAGAACGCCGGAGCCACGTTCATGAGAATGATTCAGAAGTGTTTACTCACTCAAATCAGTCGGAATGTGGAGGCATACATGGATGATATTGTGGTCAAGTCACGGAAAGGTTCCGACCTGCGGGCTGACCTCGCTGAAACCTTTGCCAACCTCAGGAGGTATGATATCAAGCTCAATCCATCAAAGTGCACGTTCGGAGTTCTAGGTGGAAAGTTACTCGGTTTTCTCGTTTCCGAACGGGGGATCGATGCCAATCCTGAAAAAGTTGGCACCATACTCCGGATGAAGCGTCCTGTACGTGTGCACGATGTCCAAAAGCTTCATCTTTATCAAAGACAAGAGTGTTTCCCACTCGGGGGCTTAGCTGCAGTCCAGCACTCGCCTAAGTTCTCCCACTAAGAGACTTAGCTGCGGTCAGACACTCGCCTAAGTTTGAAAATCCTACCGAGTGGAGAGCAAACCTCCCACTCGGGGGCTTAGCTGCAGTCCAGCACTCGCCTAAGTTCTCCCACTAAGAGACTTAGCTGCGGTCAGACACTCGCCTAAGTTTGAAAATCCTACCGAGTGGAGAGCAAACCTCCCACTCGGGGGCTTAGCTGCAGTCCAGCACTCGCCTAAGTTCTCCCACTAAGAGACTTAGCTGCGGTCAGCACTCGCCTAAGTTTGAAAAATCCTACCGAGTGGAGAGCAAACCTCCCACTCGGGGGCTTAGCTGCAGTCCAGCACTCGCCTAAGTCCTCCTACGAAGAGACTTAGCTGCAGTCAGCACTCGCCTAAGTTTGAAAAATCCTACGAGTGGAGCAAACCTCCCACTCGGAGGCTTAGCTGCAGTCCAGCACTGCCTAAGTTCTCCTACGAAGAGACTTAGCTGGCAGTCAGCACTCGCCTAAGTTTGAAATCCTACCGAGTGGAGAGCACACCTCCCACTCGGGGGCTTAGCTGCAGTCCAGCACTCGCCTAAGTCCTCCTACCGAAGAGACTTAGCTGCGGTCAGCACTCGCCTAACTAAGTTTGAAAAATCCTACCGAGTGGAGAGCAAACCTCCCACTCGGAGGCTTAGCTGAAGTCCAGCACTCACCTAAGTTCTCCTACAAAGAGACTTAGCTGAAGTCAGCACTCACCTAAGTTTGAAAAATCCTACTGAGTGGAGAGCAAACCTCCCACTCGGGGGCTTAGCTGCAGTCCAGCACTCACCTAAGATCTCCTACGAAGAGACTTAGCTCCACTCAGCACTTGCCTAAGTTTGAAAAATCCTACCGAGTGGAGAGCAAACCTCCCACTCGGAGGCTTAGCTGAAGTCCAGCACTTGCCTAAGTTCTCCTACGAAGAGACTTAGCTGCAGTCGGCACTCGCCTAAGTTTGAAAAATACTACCGAGTGGAGAGCAAACCTCCCACTCGGGGGCTTAGCTGCAGTCCAGCACTCGCCTAAGTTCTCCTACGAAGAGACTTAGTTGCGGTCAGCACTCGCCTAAGTTTGAAAAATCCTACCGAGTGGAGAGCAATCCTCCCACTCGGGGGCTTAGCTCCAGTCCCGCGCTCGCCTAAGTTCTCCTACGAAGAGACTTAGCTGCAGTCAGCACTCGCCTAAGTTTGAAAATCCTGCCGAGTGGAGAGCAAACCTCCCACTCGGAGGCTTCGCTGCAGTCCTGCACTTACCTAAGTATGAAACACTTCTCATTTCCCAAGGACGACGAGGGGCAGGTCGACTGCCACCTTCTCCTTCGGAGCTGCACCACAGACACAAAGATATTTCGAGTGAAGATCAAATACCACTCGACGGGTCATCCACGAAGGGATTCAACAACAAATCAATTTCAAATAAAGCCTAAAAGGTCCCAGAGACCTCAGATCAAAGTACTCGAGCTCCCAGCTCGGCAGAGTTTAACTTTTACACTCCCACTCGGCATTCTAGGCCAATTTAAAGCAGAGTTTAACGGATTACAAAATACACTCGGCATTCCGAGGCAAGTTTTTTCACTCCTCAGGAGGAGGAGGGCTGGCAGGGGCGACAAACTCGTCCAAGTCGATCCCATCAGCGATGCGGGTAGCAGCAGCAATAAATGTCTCCATGAAGTCCTGGAAGTTGTGCTTCCTCGTGTTGGCGACTTGGATGGCGGCCAGCTTCTCCTCCCGCACCTCCTTGCAATGGACGCGGACCAGAGACAGAGCCACGTCAGCACCACATCGAGCTGAGGACTTCTTCCACTCTTGCACTCGGTCAGGGATTCCGTTGAGTCGAGTCATCAGAGACTCAAGATCATTCTGGAGCGTGGACTCTGGCCAAAGCGTCGGGTCGATCCGCGTCATGGCGACCTTTAGTCGAGCCAAGTAATCCACGAGACAGTCAACACGGGATTCCAGTTGGAGCAGGTTCATGGCAGCTTCGTCTTGCACCGGAGAGTTGATTGGATCCAAACCTGTTTCGATCCGCCCGGTCTCCTCTTCGAAGTTCTGGCAAAGTTCTGCATGCACGACCCAAAGATAAGTCAAATTTCATAAAACTGGGTTGACACAAAAAAAGAACCAGTCGGAACTAATTGTGCACCTTCGAGCTTGATGTACAGCTTCTTGGCAAAGCTCCTCAAGTAGCTCTCCAGGTCGTCTCTCCTGCGAGCGATGCTTTCCATCTTCTCGCTCAGGGTGGGGTTCTCCTTCTTCCAACGCGAACACTCCCTATTGGCTTCCTTCAGAGCGGTCTTCAACTTGGTGTTCTCCCCTTCTAATTGGTCGACCGAAGCCAGCTTCTGCGCGGCCAGAGCGGTCTTGTCATCAGCCTCCTTACAGGCAGCAGCCAAGTCCTGATCCTTCTTCGCCAGAGCTTCTTTCAATTTTTCTGCAAAAATGATGATTGAGTCGGAGAAAGCGAAGAGATACTCAAGCCTGAAAACTAACCAGTCGACAAAGGCGTCTTACCCGCGGCGCCATCACTGACCTTCTGCAGCTCCGTCCTGGCCAGCTCCAGATCAAGGTTCATTTGAATTTGCTGCTTCTCTAGGTCAGCCAAGCAGGCTCCAAGATCACAAGACTTCTGAAGTCGAAGGGGAGGAGTTGCAATCTCAGTAAAAAAAAAGAGCAACAAAGACAATAAATACTAAGACTACGGTCGACTGCCAGCAGTCCACCATAGTCTCGGGGACTACACCCAGTGGGTGCACTTAGCGTGCCCCCACCGGTTCCTATCCCAACCGGCCGACCCCTGAAGTCGAGTCAAAGACAAGTTGCTTCCGAGCAGCTAAGAGACAATAATGGAGTTTCTAAGACAGTAGCCTACACCCAGTAAAAAAGAAGAAGAGAAAGACGTTGACTGCCCGCAGTCGATGGGATACCGTTCCATGTGGCATGGCCCGATCAGACAGAGCGAAGAAACTCAACTATGACTCAATTTAAAGACTACCGTCGACTGACAGCAGTCGACCGTAGTCTCGGGGACTACACCCAGTGGGTGCACTTAGCGTACCCCCACTCGTCCAAAAACTGGCAAACACACCCAGTGGGTGTACAAACTTAAAGATCTTCAGAAAAGAGATTCTTCAAAGGACATACCAAAACAGACCAAGTGTTGAAGTCGACTGACCTGGACATTGCTCTGAAGAGCCGAGCTTGCGTCATAAGCTACCTGGCAAGCCTCCCGAGCCACTTTGACCTGTTCCATCATGACTCCGGCCTGGCGTACTGCCTCCTTCGCAGCAGCCGCTTGGTCCTCAGGGACGGGGTACGCAGCAAAAAGCGAAGACGGATCTGCAGTCGACGCTGAAGGCCGCACACTCGTTAGAGGAACAGCAAAAGTCACGGAAGCCCGAGTAGGTTCGCCATCATCCCGAACTGCGACTTCAGGCGTCGGAGTGGATTGCGGAGTCTTGCCAGACAACGCCTTCTTCTTCCTCTTCACCCTCAGTAGTGCATTGTCGTCGTCGTCCGGGAGGTCGATAACATGAGGAGGAGCTGCAAGGAAAACATTCAATCGACCAACGCTTCAGTCGACTCGTAAGCAGGACGTTAGTGATCGTACCAGGGTTGGAGGTGACAGCGTCCTCCATCTCTTGGTCGTCGTTCCTGGCGGAGACCTCAGAAGTTGCACCACTGCAAATCTCGAAAGTTAGTCAGTTGACCCAGTGAATCGACCAAGGATCCGTCCATAGTCGACGAAGGAAAGCAAGTGTTATTACCCCGAAATGGTGGGAACAGCTATCTTCATCTTGGGCAAGGCCTTGGGCGGCTTGGATGGCGTCGTTCGTGGGTGCTTGAGAGCCTTTCCGGCCGGCGGAGGAGAAGAAGTCCGAGGGCGTTTCGACGACTGCCCAACAGGAGCAGCCGCCTTGCCACGTTCCTGCGCTGGATCGTGGGCGAGCTTGGACCGTCCCTCCGAGCGGGAGGGTTCAGCCTCCACCTCCTCTTCGCTGGAGAAGATGTCGTCGCCGTCCTCTCCCTCGCCGTCAGACTCCCACTCGACCTGGTCGTCCCCGCTCTCGCCTCCGCTCCCCTCACCTTCCTCAGTCGACCCTTGTGCTCCATCGGGCGTCGAGTACATCTCAGTGGTAGCCTGGAAGACAACAGACAAGACGAAAGTCAATCGACTTATCCAAAGAAGGCGAATACAGAGGGCCAGATACCCAACACAAAGACATACCTGATCCACTTCATATGAGTTGTCGAGTGGAATTACCCTTCTGGCTCCTCGGGGGTTGTCTTTGTTCCCCGTGATTCTTGACAGCCACCCCTCCAGCATCTCGTCGGTGACCTCCTCCGTGTGGATTCGAGTGGTGTCGTCAAGGCCAGAATATAGCCACATCGGGTGGTCTCACGCCTGGAGCGGCTGGATGCGCCTCTGGAGATAGACCTCTAACAGATCCATCCGAGTCACTCCCTCACGGACAAGCTCAACCACTCGACCCGCCAATACCTTGACTTGAGCACTTTCCTCCGGCGTGACCTTCAGAGAGACGGGCTTCTCGGCTCGGTCGAGAGAAAAAGGAGGAAGACCAGTCGACTGTCCTGGGGTCGCCTGGTCCTGGAAGTAGAACCAGGTCGACTGCCAGCCGCGGACCGACTCCGGGAAGGTGATAGAGGGGAAACAGCTCTTCCCCCTCGTCTGGATCGCAAGGCCCCCGCACAGCTGGATCACTTGCGTCTTCTCATCACTCGACGTGGCCTTTTTAACCGACTGGGAGCGGCAAGTAAAAATATGCTTGAAAAGCCCCCAATGCGGACGGCAACCAAGGAAGGCCTTGCACATGGAGATGAACGCGGCAAGATAGACTATGGAGTTGGGGGTAAAGTGATGGAGCTGCGCTCCGAAGAAATTCAAGAAGCTCCGGAAGAATGGATGGGGAGGCAGAGAAAACCCTCGGTCGATGTGGGTGGCGAGGAGCACGCACTCACCGTCGCGGGGTTGCGGCTCGATCTCCCTCCCCGGGAGACGCGCGGCCTCGTGGGGAATGGCCCCTCCCTCGACCATGTCGTCGAGATCTTCCTGCCGGAGCACCGATGGCATCCAGTCGCCCTGAATCCAACCCTTGGGCAGGGTGGTCCGGGAGGAAGATCCACCTCAAGAAGACTTCTTTCCTTTCCCCGCCGCCGCCGCCTTCTTCGCGCGCTCCTAAGCAGTGGTCTTGCCCTTCACCATCGTCGTCGGCGAAGTCTCGCACGGGCTAACGGCGCTAGGGTACGGCCGAGGGTCGCGGGAGGGCTGGCGAAAAGAGAGAGGAAGAAAGAAGGAAGAAGAAGAGAAGCGCGCGGCTTGGAAACCCTGAGCCGGCAACTTATAAGGGGCTGCCCCCGAGTGGCTGACCGGTAGGCCCAGGCGGTCCAGTCAAATCCCGCAGCGGACGCGCGCGCAGTACGTGGCGAAAAAGGCGACGCGAGGATCGAGGAGTTTCCGCTTTATCACTTCTGATTACTGCGGCTGCTCCCGTCCCGCGCGCTTCCCAAAATCCAAATCCCCTGAGATCCGCGGGCCGCAGAACCACTGGCCAAAAACATAGTATCCCGCTTGCACCAACACTCGGCGTGTCGCAAGCAAAGATATTCAGTCGACGAAGGGCCTGGAATGGATCAAGGCGACTGGAAGAGGTTGGTGACGTCACCCGCGACAACTGACTCTAAACAAGGCTCTCATACAGCCCCAAAGAACCAGTCGGGAAGGATCCCCAACTCTTCCCCCACTCTAACCTCGACCCATTCGGGGGCTAATGATGAAGCTACGTACCTGGGGTAGGAGCACGGACCCGTCTCAAAGAGTCCTACCCAAGGACATCCCTAGAAGAAATCATCTATCAATCGACTTGAAGGTACTCCACTCGACAGGTTCAAGACACTCGACCAAGAAGCTACCACTCGACCGCCAGGAGACCTACAGTCACTCCGTAAGCAAACGGTCAGCTGTTAAGTAGTCTTCATGGTCATTATAGCACTTTATTAGAGGCGTTACCAGTAACGCCCCATCTTAAATGTACTTTAAACCCTGCATTACTGAGGGCAGGAGGGGGCCGGCGAACTCTATATAAGCCACCCCCTCCTCAGTAGGAAGGGTTCGCACCCCTGTAATCCATACACGCATAATCCAGTCGACCGCCTCCGGGCTCCGAGACGTAGGGCTATTACTTCCTCCGAGAAGGGCCTGAACTCGTAAACCTCGCGTGTAACAACTTCCCAATTGCTAGGATCTAGCCTCTCCATACTCACCCCCCTACATCACTGTCAGTGCTAGAACCACGACACTCAGCTCGCCCAGACAACCTTTTCCGGTCAGCTTCTCTCCCCTCTTTCTCCTCTGCGCTTAGAATTGTTTTATTGCCGTTCATATTCTAGATTGAATTCTGATGAGGTTTCTGCTAGTTAGATTAAATTCTAGCCAAGACTAAACTGTAGCCAGAGGAAGGCAGGATTCTACTTGTTTGGTCTAAAAAAGTGGGATTTACTTGTTTGATTAGATATTAAGTCAGATTTTGGGTGGCTTTAGATACAGTCTGTTAGTTGCAAAAAGATGTGTGCTTGCGCATGAGAAAATGATGCTACATGTTACTGTATCATATAGGAATATTGACTAGGCTGGTGATGAAGAAATTTTATGTTCTGTGATGTGTGACATGAACTTCCTTTACTCTGAAATCCTGCAGGCCCAGCGTGGCAATTGCATGGGATACCCAAAGGTACAATCTCTTTCTGGTGGCTCTCTGAAGCATAGCAAACTGAAGATTCTATTCAGTGTTCATCCTTTAATCCATCGTGTAGAATTATTACATGGAGCTGTACTAACTGAGATGCAGTTCGAAAGGACCATCCTTCTACTAATTTATAAAGTCCTGTTAGTCAGTCGGTCATGAACCCCAATTCTATGTTGATGGTAAAGTACAGGCTGACGTATGCTATGAGCATGATTGGTTTGCTGCCAAAAATTGGCATGCCAATGTTTGGCATTGTGCCAAATATTGGCAACTACTTGGTTGGCTACGAGTTGTTTTGCCTCTCTCACATAAAGTTGCCAATAGTTGGCAAATCTCGGTATTGCCAATAGTTGGCAGTGCCAACATTTGGCAAGCCAAATATTGGTAGCAAACCAATTATGCTCTATATCTTTTGAATTGTGTGTTGGATCCAGTAGTGTATACTAAAGTACCTCGTTAAATCTTGTGGGATCCAATTATCCATAGTATTAATTCTCTACTTTCCTTTGGTCAAGTTATTTTCCTTAGTCATAATGTCTTTCTATGTGTATATGTGTAAGTGAAGTTAGCATTATAATGCTTAATGTTTCCTTTCGGTAACTTAGCTTTTAAAGTGCTCGATGCTTGGTGCCCATTCATGTACCAGATTGATATTGTAATGTGCGACAATGTGCTCGCATTTAAACTTGCTAATATATTCGTTTACTAAACATGACATGTGCAGATCTGAGGATGAAGTTTAGCTAAAGAATTGAAGAAGTTCAAGGTCCTTTTTCTCCCTCTTGTTAACCTTTGTCCTCTCATTTTGATGCTATAAACATGACTACATGAGGGAGAGAAGAGCATACGACGAAGTTAGATGAGATTTCCAGTGAAAAGCATTCTTTCTTTTGTTTACCTACATATCTTCATTGCACGATTGATTCTTTTTCTCGGTATGTTAGGAATCTAAATACTCCATTATAGGAAGCTTGAAACTACACTTTTCTTATAGTGAGTTATGTGTGGTGGTTTCGGGGTTACAGATGCCACAAGGCTTGCCTAACAAAGGTTCCCTGAAAAGGAATGGTTTGACAAAAAAGGGTGGTTCTTTCTTCCTTTAACTGTTTCGATCCTGTTCTTTTTATGCCAAAAGGAATGCTAATGCTTATGTTTTAATATTTGCAAGATAAACAATTGTAGGTTTTAGAGCAAATTTTAGGATAAACATTTTCACTATTTGTATTCCTGGTTTGAACATATGCCAGAATCATATCTACTCTTGAAAAATCTTTGTATGTATATGCAGTTGTCTTGGGATGGGCTATGATTCTATTTTAGTGTCTTAGTTTACAGATTTCTCCTAAGAATCTTGATATCCACTATATTAGTATTAGTATAGATTTGTAATTTTTCCTTGGGAATCTATATATCCAGTCAAGCTTGAATAGGCTATATTTTTTTTACTCGGTCATGGCGTTGGCACTCGGCCGAGGACATGGCAACAGGTCAAGAGTTCATGTTCTTTCTGTACATTTTTGCATGCTTTGCTCTCCAAGTGCAGAACACTTTTCCACGCCCCATCGATGACGATCTTCCTGTATGATCATTTTCATTTGTGCTCCCTATTTTCCTTGCTCCACTAATACGAATGAAGCCATCAATTAACTGTTGACTGTAATTGCAGGGGCAGCTCTTTTAGCACCACACAAGTTATTCTGAAAGGTCATTAAGCTTATTGTAATGTCAACTTCTGTAAAGGTGCTTGTCCTATTTACAGTACGTTTCCTTTGACAAATCAACACAAGTGTACAAATTCATTTGAATGGATTTGCAGGGTATTTTCATTAGCAATGCCACAAGGCATCAGAAAGCACAAGTAGCGAGAACATTTAGTTCAGTTTTAATATCATAGTTCTACTCATCCTAAATTGTGTTAAATTAATCTGCTATAGTATGGTGATAACAGAGGGGCACTTTTTTTAAAAATTGTTTATTTGTTCCAATTATATAGGGCCCTCCGCAAGGATATTGATTTCATCAGGTGGAGATGTTTAGTTGGAGAAATATTG
>NC_053023.1:7337942-7410681 GCF_003073215.2 Triticum urartu
TTGGGCTGGACTTTTTTTTGTACAGCCTACTAATCACAACATTTTTAAATGAAATTTAAAACGTTCTTGCGGAATACATATATGTTTCCATGGATTTTTTTCAGATCTTTTGAACTTCTAAATATGCTTTCTGATATTTTCAAAATACCAAGCTCCGTGGAGCTCGGCCTCCAAAAATCGGCACACAAACATACCGCCATTTGTTCAAGCCACTTATTGGTACAAATTCTCAGCAAAATCACCTACTTGGCAAAAATGATAGTGCTATAGGAGTGCGACAGCCGCAGATGACAAGGTTGAATCAAATTTTGAGAGCCAACCAACAAGAGATGGGCATGCAAACGTACCAAATGCTTGGAGCACAACAAACTGATGTCTCCAAGATGCAGCCTGGTCAGCTTACAAGATGGAATAATCAGCAGGGTGCTAGGCAAACAAGTCTATTATATACGCCATTCAAGGCATGTGAACTAAGCCAATGACACCACATGTACAACAGATTCCCGGTGCTCCACAGAGCACTTTGCTTTGTCAGAACTCTTAGATTCCAGGTACTTCAGGTGCTTTATTTAACAAAAAATGTGAATGCCATATAACTTCAATCATTATTTTCCTTTGACTTCGTTGTTTTTTCTCATGTTGCAGTGTATGAGAATATGATCTCAAGGAGGAATTATTTTGTAAGGTGAGAGAATCCTTCATTTTATACTCCCTCTGCATCAAAATATATGACGTAGGACTATATGTGTATTATTTGTTCTTATATCTATAAGTATATTCCTAATATGTGGTAGTTATGCATAGTTGCTTTAGTAAAGCCAATTTAGTAATTAAGGTTCTTGTATATGTAATGGGATATTGTGTTTACTTGAACTTGTATTTCAATGCAGAAGCCTTAATAGCTGAATGACCAAATCAAGTTGATGAGTTGTTGATGGTTTTTTGTTAAATTTGCAGAGCTCATCCAAATTGTATTGTTGCAATATTTCATTGCAGATCAAGACTTGGAAAGATGCTTATTTTCCTCAGTTGTTGGAACTGGATCGTAGAGTCGTTCTTCCAGCACTAACAGAGGTCACTCGTCCTATTCCTAGAGATAAATCTTCATTCATTGATGATTTTGCACATCTCTGTCACTTAAACCCTTGGTTCCATCTCCATACAGGAACAATTCTCATCACTATCTGAAGCAAAAGCTAATCAATACAAACGCAAAGCAAATTTCAAGAAATCAATCATAAGGATACTGAATTTAATGTTGTTGCAGAAGAGTGATGTGCACGAGGGTTTGAAGGCGGATCTCCCCAAGTATGAAAAATACATACATCATTTCCTGCCTCTTCTTGAGAGGAATAAAACTTGCCAAGCCAAGATGAGTACATGATATCAGTTGCAGAATTGTGAAAAGCAGACTAAAGTCGTCAATTTTACTGGCAGTGCATCCCCAACCAGTGGTGGTAATAAAAGGTTGGTAAAAGCGATATTAAGATCAACTCTTCCTTTTGCTGCAATTCTATGTATTTTTTTAGATATATTGAATAGCTACATCTGTCAACAAAACATGTCATCCTTAATAGCTCAAATAATACTTCCTTTTTGTTGATAACATTGTAAAGTAACCAGCTTCATTAGCAATTATGCTTACCCTTACACAATTTATTTACTGTGTTTAGCCTTTTTCACTTGCAGTAGACAGCAAAAGAAACCAGCAGATGCAAGCATTTTGCAGTCAGGGCAAACAACTATGGCTAAAGTAGGATACCTTGAAGCGGGTGATAGTCTATAGCCCAGGAGAGTACCACTTAGAGACCAATTATAGAAAGAAGACAGTAGAACACCACCACCTCATGAGCAGAACAATGTCAACCCACTTGCTAGGAATGCCAAGTCCTTCCTTCTCTTCACCTAGATCATTGCAGTCTTGGTCCTCCAGTATGCCCGAGTCCTTGGGCCCCTCACCAGTTGCATATCCAGCGGTAGCATCACCCCGTGCTCCAGTGCCCATGATCTCAATGGACATTGACAGCATAACTGCCTTCTTGATGAATGGCAACACAGCAGCACCACCACCACCACCAAAAGCAAATGGTTCTAACCAAGTAACTCCTACTGAACCAATAACACCAGCCTCATCACTTCAGGAAGACATAGAAGCTGGTCATGGAGAGGTTCAGGCGCGAGGTGGAGACGGAACACCGGTGACTAAGAAGCCCATCAACCGCCTAATCGATGCGGTGAGTGTACCACATGCTGAGATCAGTCACAGTTCATGAATTGTTGCAATCACTTGTACTGACAGTTCTGTGCTTGTTTGATATGTAACCTCAGATAAGATCTTCATCACCTCCAGTGCTACGCAGCTCTGCTAATTCAATTTGGTCTTTCCTCGGCATGAGTGACATTGTACCACATGGGAAAATCGGCACAATGTTGGATTCCAAATCCTCCTTGCAACAACAGGGTGGATCTAATACTGTGAACAAAGTGAAGCGAGTTTTCAATCATACAGGGTCGCGATCTTAATCACTACCACTGGGTAGCATGGATGGCGGTTGCATGTCATTTGAGTGTGGGGCCTCGGAATCTGGATCAAGCGGTGAGGTAATAAACTTTAAGAGGCAGAAAGCATAGGTATAGCTCCTTCTATTTTGTGCGTTGAAGCCACTTCTTGGCTCCTGCTATACCAACAACAGAATAAAATGAAATGGAACTCGGATGTTAACCATGCTCAGGCTGGAGTAGTGAGAGAATGGGTGACCTGCCGGGAAGTTAGATGGTTTAGAATGAGTGCTCCACACTTGAGCAGTGATGAGGGGTTATTAGAGATTAAATCGTCAAATAAATCAAAATTTTGAAAAACACAAGGCTCTAGAAGTTCGATCGGGCCAGCCAAATTCAAACTGGGCCTAAATATTAGGCCGACAATGGCATTTTCCGGGCCCATCCAAGATGGCCGAAATTCGGCCACAATTCAAAACACTTACAACAACTCCAACCAGACGACTCATTTAGTCTGCTCATGTCTGCTTGGGTAGCCACTAACAAAAACGCCGGCACAACGCACCGACCCAAACCCAAAATGTATCCGCTTGGGGTCCGTGCTGACGCATTTCAGGCCCAAATTTGGGCCGGCGTGGAAATGAAGCGGACGCACGGCTCGTTCCCTCGGTGTCCGCCACAGCCTCACATGTCGGCCGGCCAACCAACGCAGCGGTCGTATTTAACGCCAACACTGAAAATAATTGGACACTTCCTGAACCAACTCCTAAGCCAACTCCGAAGAAAAGGGGTGTACTATTTCTCAGTCCTGAAGATATGCAAGAGCCAACGAAATCTATGAAAGAAAAGGGTATTAATGCTGAGGATGTTAAGAATTTACCTCCTGTTGAAGAAATACATGGTCTTAATTTACTGCCTGTTGAAGAAATATATGGTCTTAATTCAACAGCTATTGAAGAAACACATGGTCTTGATAACCCGACACAGGTAGTAAAGGTAAATTCTCTCTATATATTTGATGAAGGTGATATTCCTCGTTATAAGTCTGCTAGACAATGCTTAGATGAGTTTGACAATTTTATTGTTAAACAAGAAAACTTCAATGCTTATGTTGGTAGACAATTGAAATACAATTCCGATATGCTTGAACACTTGAGTGATTATATGTCTAGAGTTAAGGGTGAACTTAAACTCATTAGTAAACATGCTTCTATGGTTACCACTCAAGTAGAACAATACTCAAAGCACAGAATGATCTGCTCAATGAATTGAATAGTAAGAAAAATGATAATGCTGTTAGAGTTATGACTAGAGGGGGTAAAATGACCCAGGAACCTTTGTATCCTGAGGGCCACCCTAAGAGAATTGAGCAGGATTCTCGGAGAAATAATTTAGATGCACCTAGTCCTTCTAAAAAGAAGAAAAAGGAAAATGATAGGACTTTGCATGCTTCTAGTGAACCTGTTATAGACACACCTGAGAATCCAAATGATATTTCTATTTCTGATGCTGAAACACAATCTGGTGATAAACATGAACCTAGTGATAATGTTAATAATGATGTTCATGTCGATGCTCAACCTAGTAATGACAATGATGTAGAAATTGAACCTGCTGTTGATCTTGATAACCCACAATCAAAGAATCAATGTTATGATAAGAGAGACTTTGTTGCTAGGAAGCATGGTAAAGAAAGAGAACCATGGGTTCAGAAACCCATGCCTTTTCCTCCCAAACCATCCAAGAAAAAGGATGATGAGGATTTTGAGCGCTTTGTTGAAATGATTAGACCAATCTTCTTGTGTATGTGTTTGACTGATATGCTCAAAATGAATCCTTATGCTAAGTATATAAAAGATATTGTTACAAATAAAAGAAAGATACCGGAAGCTGAAATTTCCACCATGCTTGCTAATTACACTTTTAAGGGTGGAATACCAAAGAAGTTAGGAGATCCAGGAGTACCCACTATACCTTGCTCCATTAAAAGAAATTATGTTAGAACTGCTTTATGTGATCTTGGAGCCGGTGTTAGTGTTATGCCTCTCTCTTTATATCGTAGACTTGATTTGAATAGGTTGACACCTCCTGAAATATTTTGCAAATGGCTGATAAATCAACTGCTATACCTGTCGGTATTTGTGAGGATGTGACTGTTGTGGTTGCAAACGTTACTATTTTAACGGACTTTGTTATTCTTGATATTCCCAAGGACGATAGTATGTCTATTATTCTTGGAAGACCCTTTTTGAATATTGCAGGGGCTGTTATTGATTGCAACAAAGGAAATGTCACTTTTCATGTTAATGGTAATGAGCATACGGTACACTTTCCGAGGAAACAACCTCAAGTCCACAGTATCAATTCTATTGGAAAATTTTCATTGATTATTTTTGGAGGTTTTGAATTTCCTCTACCTACTGTCAAGAAGAGATATGATATTCTTATTATTGGGGATGTGCATATCCCCGTTGAGGTAACATAGTATTATTCGAAATTTCTCCGGTTTCATGCGATTCGGAATGAGTTTGTTAACAAGACCTGATCAACCTTGTTAGTGGATTCCTTTTGATGAGCATGAGATGGATGAAGTTAGAAGGCACAACCTTCTGTACCCTCCTTTTACTTTCTGTTATTTAGATTAAATAAAGTAAAATTAGTATTTTATGTCTGTTTTCTGAATTATCCATGCAATAAAAAATACCCCCAAAATAAAAGTTCTCCAAATGTCCCAAAAATGAAATATGATTTTTTCTAGAACATTTGAGAATATCTGGCACTGAGAACACAACAGGGCGAGCAAGCGCATGGCCACGAGGGTCCAGGGCGTGCCCACCCCCCTGGGCGCGCCCCCTGCCTCGTGGACCCATGGTGGCTCCCCTCCACTTATTCCAGCAACCACACACTCCTTCTTCCTTCCAAAAAAATCACCAAGCAGCTCAAGCACGAGTTCTAGCTAATTTTGCTGCAATTTTCGATCTCCTTGCTCAAAGCACCTCTCACAAAACTGCTTTGGGGGATTGTTCCTTGGTATGTGACTCCTCCAATGGTCCAATTAGTTTTTGTTCTAGTGCTTTATTCATTGCAAATTTGTGTTTCCTAGGTGACCATGTTCTTGAGCTTGCATGTCAAATTTATATGGTTCCAAGTAGTTCTAATGCATGATATAGGCTCTAGGCACTTGTAGGAGTAGTTGCATCAATTTTGTAGAGCTTGGTTCACTTTTATTTGAAGTTACTAAAAATTTCAGAAATTTTCAAAAAATGATGAAGAGATTTTTGAGGGGCTCTTCGAGCCGAAGCTCGAAGGATAAGCAAAGTGAAGAAGAAGAGAGGCCCAAATATAATCTGCCTCGTACCGTGGAGGTTCGGCCGCGTGAATGGCCTTACGATGATTTCTTGAGAACAGCCGGGATTTATGATGATTTTTATGAGTTGGCTGAGAATGCAGGCCTCGTCGATTTCCTCCGCGACCAATGCGAACAGTATCTCTTACTCACCAATACCTTTGTGGAAAATTTTCATTTCCATTCTAGGAGGTCACCACCTACAGTGGATTTTTATTTATATGATGGGTATAAGGAGATGACCCTTCGTGAATTCTGTGAGGTTTGCAAGTTACCTTTTCCGGGTTTCATAGAGGAACCACATCGTAACGATGTGGAGGGGTTTATTGATACAATTGCTGTAGCGGAAACGAGGAAGGTTTCCGACGTACGAATCACTAGCATACAGTTTCCTGTTCTACGTTACTTTGCTATATTTGCTAGTAGATGCTTAATTGGTCGCGGTAACTGTGGAAACCTGAGTGTCCCTGATATTATTATTTTGTGCCATGCCTTGTTTCGTGATGACACATTTAGTGTGGGTGCTATTGTTGCAAAGGGTTAAATCTTAACCATAATAAGGGCCCCATCTTGGGAGGCATCTTCGCCTCACACCTCGCTGCATACTATAACATACCTATTAGGCATTATGAGAAAGAAGAAAACTTGTTGCCTTCTGTTTATCTAGATTACAAGATTATGATAGCGCAATGATTTTATTGTTAAGAATAGGGAAAGGTCGCTTAAATACAAACTGTTATTTGATAAGAATCACCCTGAGACTATTACCTTGCCTGCTCCTTCCTTGTTTGATTTATCTGCAGGCTAGTATCTCGTTCCACTGGCGGCCATCCAGGCTTACCGGAACCCTACAGAGCTAGAGCCAGAGTCGGAACCACAATTTGATCCTCCACGACAGTCTGATTACCAGTGGGATCCAGAGGTGATTGCCAACCAGTGGCAATCCGAGGCTTCTTCACAGTACGACCCCAACTACAACTATGGATATCCGCCAGGCCAGCCGTGGCAATAGACCAACTTAGGCCAAAAGCCTAAGCTTGGGGGAGTACGTATTTCTCACCGACATTACATTCATGTGCACACACTCATTGCTAGTTGTCGGTGCTCATAGTTTTCACTGTAATATCCATGCTAGTTTATTTTCCTTTTCTTGCTTTCTTCTTGTGTGTTTGATAAACCTTAAGAAAAACTAAAAAAGAATTAGTTGTAGCTTTTAGCTAGCTTATTTTCATGCTGTAGTAGTAATAGTTAAATGAAAATCCAAAAAGATTTCCCGTTCTTCTTTTGCTTGTTGGGAGCTTTTCCGTGTAAATAGTTTTGTTTCTTTTCTTTTCTTTGGGGGTCGAGAGGAGAGGACCATGATTAAAATGTTGAAGTGGCTCTTATAAGCATTATTGTTGATTTATCATGTAATCAAGTTAGTTTTGTTAGGGTTTGATCCCTAGTATCCACTATTTTCTGAGATTGATGTTGCTATGACTTTGCTATGCTTAATGCTTGTCACTAGGGCCCAAGTGCCATGATTTCAGATCTGAACCGATTATGTTTTCATGAATATATGTGAGTTCTTGATTCTATCTTGCAAGTCTATAGTCACCTACTATGTTTTATGATCTGGCAACCCTGAAGTGATAATAATCGGGACCACTCCCAGTGATGACCGTAGTTTGAGGAGTTCATGTATTCACTATGTGTTAATGCTTTGGTCCGGTACTCTATTAAAAGGAGGCCTTAATATCCCTTAGTTTTCATTAGGACCCCGCTGCCATGGGAGGGTAGGACAAAAGATGTCATGCAAGTTCTTTTTCATAAGCACATATGACTATATTCGGAATACATGCCTACATTACATTGATGAATTGGAGGTAGTTCTGTGTCACCCTATGTTTTGACTGTTACATGATGAACCACACCCGTCATAATTCTCCATCACCGATCCAATGCCTACGAGCTTTTCACATATTGTTCTTTGCTTATTTACTTTTCCGTTGCTACTGTTACAATCACTACAAAACCCAAAAATATTACTTTAGCTATCGTTACCGTTACTTCCATATTACTTTGCTACTAAATACTTTGCTGCAGATATTAAGTTATCCAGGTGTGGTTGAATTGACAACTCAACTGCTAATACTTGAGAATATTCTTTGCCTCCCCTTGTGTCGAATCAATAAATTTGGGATGAATACTCTACCCTCGAAAACTATTGCAATCACCTATACTTGTGGGTTATCATGGCCCCCGACAACGCGTCCGCCCTCAAGTGGGCGAAGGAGGACTACGTCCGCGAGCAGGTGCACCACCAACGCCGGGCGTACCTGGAGCTCTAGGCCCATTGTTGCGGCCGCGAGGAGGGCGGCATCATCGTCCTCGACAACGACGAGGAGGATGAGGCCGGGCCGTCCAGCGCCCCGCCGCATGTCAGCGACCCTGGCCAGGGCTGCAGCAGGGACGGCGGCGGCGCAGGCGAGGCACGCGACGATGATGACGACGGCGACGGCGGTGACTACACCCGCTTCTACAGACTTCTCGGCATGTAGACGATGGCGGCGGCGACGGCGGTGGCTAGGCTTTTATTAGTTTGGCGTAGTTTAGGCGTAGTTTGCATGTCTTTTTTATTTTTTGTACAAATTTCAATGAAGTATCGCCGAGTTCGTGCAAAAATCATCGAGTTTGCAAAAATTGGAACGGAATATCGCCGAACCCACGGCGACCTGCGGGCCGACGACTGGGAATGGAGTCACCCACAGGGGCAAATGTAGCGCCGGTTCGCCCCCAGGCCGCTCTTTTTCGGCGCCCTGGGGGGCCGAAGAACTGGAGATGCTCTTAACCGCGCCCCCCGTATAATTCCGTTGACTCTACGGGTTTGACCTTTTTTGGTCAGACCAGAGCCTTTATAGTCGCTCCGGCCCGTAAATTGGCCCGAAAACAGCCCCCCTCGCGCAGTATAACTAAGCGTTTGTGGCCGATATACGGGCCGAACCCTATCCCCGCGCTGCTGCAATCCCTTCTCTCCCCTCTCAATTTCTCGCCGCCGCCGGCTCCAATCCGCCACCCAACTCCACCATGTGGCGTAGGACATGGTCCTCGGGCCGCGGCGCCGGCGGTGGCGATGACCCCGATCGGAAGTGATGCGTCGTCGCTGACGCCGCGAGGAAACGGAGTGCCCGGAGGTTCCTCGACCGAGGCCTTCAGCCATCGCCTTTGCTCCTCTGTTATGAAACGGAGGAGTAGGACCGTGCGCTTCTGTCCTCCGGCATAGGCAACTCCTTCGCAGGTGCGTCGAGCTCCCGTACGATGCTCATGCCAGTGCAAAAAGAGCCAGAGGAGCTCCTACCGCTCCGCGCGGTGAAGAGGGAGCCGGAGCGGTGGGACAAAGGCGGACGCCTTCGAGGCCGCCATCCTCGCGCGTAGTGTGCGGGGGGAGGAGGAGCAGGTGGAGCAGCGCCGTCGATGGGACACCGACCTCGATAAAAACAGGGGCTCACCAAGGTGCAGGAGTTCGAGGACAACTTGGTAGTATGGCACTGCGAAGCCAAGGCGCAGGACGACATCTAAATCGACCTCGGCTACGACGATGAGGACTGAGCTCATCCACCGCCACAGCATCGCCACCGCACCTGGATGGCTCCGGTGAGCCAAATTTTGGCATTAGGGTTAGGGCGGCCGTTGCTCCTCCGATCTAGTTTGTAAAATATCGACTATGTATGACTTTTGTATGATGATCAAGTAACTATGAACGCTAGTAGTTCTACTGGAGTAGTTCGATTTCTCACGCGAAGTTTTGATTTCAAAATTTACTGGTTCATCTAATGTTTATGTTCTGCCGCGGCTGTTTTCGGCCCGTATCCGGGGCATGCCGCGAACTGTAAACACACTTTTAAGGTCCGCGATATAAGGAGTCTACTAGAGATGCTCTAACCGACGGAATCGACCCAGATTGTTGCTTCTCGACTGCACTACCAATTTTGGTTTGATTCTCGCTATTCTAAAGAAACAGATCAAATTCTTTTGGGGCTTATGATTATCGAGACCATGATTCTCCTTAATCGGGTGAAAAGAACTGGACCATTGGTGGTGGAATGAGCAAGCGGTACTGCCCATCCACCTCCTCACGAGCACACACCAGATGAGAACATATCAAGGGATACCGTCTTTCTTGTGATACAATGCTCCGAACCATCCTGGACCACTAGATCATGTTTGAATGAACGTGATGAATGCACACTTGATGGACAACTCCTCCACCGTGAAATATATAGAACACACCCTGGATCAGTGAGCCCTTTGCTACTTATACTAGTCTAACCAGCATCAACTTTCATTGGCTGTCAAAAAAATAAGGGCTATGTTTCACTTCGTGGCCCCATTTGACTTTCACCTCTTGGTCTTTTAAGGCCCATTGATATTTAATTTAACATCCCCGAAAACATTTTTCACCTATATATAATTAATCGGGAATACCCGGTATTACTCGATATTCACTGAAACCCTTCCTGTGACCCCGGAACGCTTCTGGAACCTCTCGGAACTATTCTGAATATTAATGAAAAAATTTCACATATATATTCTCATCACTCCCATCCTACTAACACTCAACAGATCATGATTACCTTAAGCTTGTGACCCCGTAGGTTCGGTAAATCAGAGACATGAATGAAACCCTTCGTTCAATGACCGATAGCGGAACCGTGGACATCCATATCGGTCCCTATGATTACACGAATGATATTCGAGTGAACCTTTGGTTATCATGTGATGTTCCCTTTGTTCCGTGATACTTTACAAAACTCGGTGTGCATCGGTATCCTCCTGAGTCGTCACCATGCTCATTATACTGTTGCTCCCGTTACCAGTTTGTTCTTGTTTCTCGTTGACGTGTTCAGGCATCCCCGTGACATAGTCACCACTATCTGACCAGACGATGATGGATGCAGTCACACCGAGGGATCCCTAAGAATATCTCTCTATTACCGGAGGAGCAAATCCCACCCTCGAGCTATCCGGTCACTTGTCAAACTTCCCGGTGTACCTGAAAGTAGTCGTTATGATCACCTTGTTACAGATGATGTTTGAGCAACCCCAAAGCCCACCGTCCGGTAGGAAGTGATTGAGACACTCTCATGGCCAGAGGAATTAAAGCACATGCTAACACTCTGTGTTGTAACAGATGATTTCAGACGATGTAATCACAAAGTATAACAAACAAGAATTGGGTCGATTCAATATGATCGTTCTTCTAATGTCATCCCCTAAATGTTGTTTTAGGACTATTACTACACTTACCGATATCCTTTGATCCGAAAAACATGATTAACAACAACACTTGAGCCAGTCTTAGAGGCGAGACTGGGAACCTATTGTTTATCGTTTATCATTGCACACGTGCCTATGAACTTTTCACTGAATCACATATTACAGCATCATAGCAATTATAGCATAGCATGAAATATAAAATCTTAACTATGAATAGGGAAATATAATAATGCAAATATTATTGCCTCTATGGCATATTTCCAACAGTCTCCCACTTGCACTAGAGTCAATAATCTATTTCGTACTTTTAACTTTTACACCAATGGCATTCCGGTGTAAGTACATGTCTTGCTTGTGGTTTAGACTTCGTCCTATCGAATCTGACAACTTCAGATCCGTTTGTATCATTTGCATTTCTATGCATCCGTAATGCTTTCACATGAATACATAATTTATTTGAAACAAGCTTAGTATATATTGAATCACTGGCAAGACCTTTGATTCCTTAGATTAAGGCATAGACCACCATATGAGAACAATGTTCTATTTGCGTTATCATCTAGAAACCATACTAAGTTCATATATGAACCGTTGATTCATCACCCTCTATTGTTGCTTCTAAAGCGACAATATACTCAGCCTTCTATTATAGAATTCACCACGGTAACTTTCTTGGACAAATTCTAACTTGTTGTGCCACCATAAATCATTTAATTGAAATCGAAATTCGCTTGGAGCACCAATTGAAGTTTTTGTCGATGTACTACTTACATCAAACATGTATTCATGTAACTCTTTACAACAATCTCTTTATTCTCTCCATATGGGAGAAACATGTCGTTAATACTTAACGATATCTTCATTGTTGTCCTATGATCAACAATTTGCCCATACTAGTAAATTTACTCTCAACTTACTTGGAGTACTTGAACATATCTTGTTATGACAAACCATTGAATTGAACACAAGTGTGATTGAAATCATGTATTTCACTATTTAGTATTTTAAGATATCGATTCTTGCTAAGAACTCTTTCCATGTGACTTTGACAAGAAAACTCTTCTTGACATTTTTCATACTAAACTACTTTAGTACTCTGGTCAATATGTATTTAGGCTAAGCCCGTTTGGACACTATCATCTTCATAGATTATTATGTATAATACAAGGACTATATTGCCTAAGTACTTTGCTGAAAAACTATTTTCAATAAAGTCTTAATCCGTGTCAAGAAATTTATATAATTTCCAATCAACAATGTGTCATGCACACACAGTGTTTAGAAATATTATCATGCTCATACTTACTTTCTTGTAATTACAAGCATTTTTGTTTCTATCGAAGAAATCATATTATCTGATCAATTCATCAAAATAAATATTCCAACTCCACTATGCTTATTTCAGATCATCACAGGATCTTTTGAAGTTTGCACACTTACTAGCATCCTCTGGATCAACAAAATTACCTTGGGCCGTATCAAATGTACATCCTTGGTTCTATTTCCAGCTCATGGGAATCATTTCGACATCCATCTGTTATATCTCATAACTAAAATATTTAATAATTTCTAATTTAATCCAAATTGACTTTAAGTATTATTATGATGAGACAATCTCGTCATAATCAACTCCTTGATCTTGTCATAAACTATTTGCAACAAGTCAAGCATTATAAACACTCATGTTAACTTTGACATGTTCTTTGTTTTGAAAGCAAGAGTGCTATATTCAATGGAGATTCATGACCATTAATTTTAGCTGGCACAGAAGATGGACTTGTGATGAGTCTAAACCTACGGATTATATGAACGGAGTTTCTACAAATGCTCGGGTTCATTTTGAGGGATCAGAGAGAGAGCAGAATATACTTGCATATTTATTTGTTTCTAAAATATTTTGAGACAAGATATGATGGGTATGCATATAGTTGATTCAACTCGAGTCGAGCACAACTTCTGTGTTGAAGCCATTTCTTGGCTCTTGCTATCTTGTGTGTTGAGGCCATTTCTTCCATCCTGCTACAGAAAAGATGATGTAAATAGGTAATGAAAATTATCAATAGTGAATTGTTTGTACACGAATCCAAACCAGTGAAAAGATAAACATATACTTACAAAATGTGCAACAGTCATCAAACTGGAAACAATTGCAAAAGATAATGGCATGCTCATATGCAAGAGAGATACATTAATATTGTTAATAGCTTCCCTCTCTCTACCTTTGACTGTAAAGTTCTTTTTAACGAGGCACGATACTTGCAATTTTGATTAAGTAAGAAAAGAGTAAGAATTACCTATTAATTTTCGGCAAACAAAGTGGAAAACAGAACTGTAGAGTTTGGAGTTCAGCATTGGTTCTAAGTTATGAATCGGATGAATAAATAGCCATGGTCTTTGTTGACTGGTTTAGAGAATATGATCCAAGGGAAAAGGATGCTATGATATTGGCAATGGCATTTCTATCACAAAGATATGTTCCTCTTAGTGATCCTTCGATCTCGATAGACAAAGAGTAGGCAGCTTATGGACCTTCCAAATACAAACGCTGAAGTGAGTTTTGAGCAAAAGTATGGCTTACAAGTCGAAGAGGACACATGTGATATCTCAAGAAAGGCGATGAAGCAAGAAAATACCACTCTGTATTGAAGCCACCTCTTAGCTCCTTCTATTGTGTGTGTTGAAGATACTTCTTGGATACTGCTATAGAACCAACACAATACTCCCTCCATTTTTATATACAAGGCCACAAACTCAGATTACAAGTACCAACATAAATTTTAATGGCTGCTTTGCAAGTTAGTTTTTGTTTTCGTCTACTTGCGTCATTAATACGCCACATGCATGCAAGGAATCTGAGTGGGGAGAAGTAGCTGGCTCTCATTATGAATACATGCATGCAAGCATTAAACATGTTGCTAGTACAAGAAAATATCATTAATTTTGCCTCAATTACTGTTGGCGGCCTTGTATAGATGCAAAATGTATATTCCATAGTGGACTTGTATAAGTAAATGAGAGGGAGTAAAATGAAATGGAAAGTACCAATAATTTTCCTTTTGGTGATCTTAGGTGTCCAAACGGATGTAAAATTATCGTGGATCTATGAATCTAGAGAGTAATGAGCAAGTCGTAACTTGAAGGCTCAACTTTTAAGGCACAACAGTCACAGATGTTGGTCCTTGAAGACGCAACGCTTGTGGACATTAGTGAATAGGAGGAACGACGATAGGGGCCATGCACATTCGCCACAGGGGCGTCCAGGATTGAGGCGTTGGTGGTAGCTTCTAGGCCAGACAACGATCTTGACGCTGGATCTGGTACTTAGCTCTGCTACTCAGTGTAATTAACATGTGAAAGTGGAGTCATATTGCGTTCAAGGGTTTTTCTACTCCTCGTCATTTTAGAAGACTGATCCGTTTCTTTCCCAAACTTGTGTGTGGGCAGTCCATTTTCGCGTTCGTTTAGCCATGTGATTGTTGGGCCACGTGGAGAGAAATTTTGATACGAAGCACCAGTGCAGATTGGGTCAATCACACACGATTAAAACCACTGTCACAAAAACACAGTTTCAAACTGTCGCCTTGCAGTGGTGTGTGATAGGTGGTTGCAAAGCACACGGTACAGAACAACCGTGTGCGATAGGTCGACCTATGAAGATATTTTTTTTCAAAGGGGTGACAAGATGCCACCCACAAAAAGGCCACTGTCAAAAGGACAGATCAAAAACAGTGTAGTTCGTGATGATGCAGCTAGCGGCCCTCCAGGCTTGGATGTTTTCCTTGACGAGAGCCATTAGGCAGGCGGCACTGCTCTTTGTGTGCTCAAACATCCTCATACTATGCTCCTTCTATGTTCTCCAATGGACTAGGATAGTGATCGTATCCAAGTTGTGTCACATATTCTTTGGAGGGAGTTTTTTGGCCTTAAGATACCAATTCTCAGTATCATTGGAGTCCATTTCTTGCATAGGGAAGTCTGTGGTCGTCCATTCATGGAAACACTGCCAGACCTGGTGCGTGAAGAGGCAGTGCATGAACATGTGAGTGCACGTTTTGGGGACACCAATGCAGCAAGGCAGACCGGGAATGATGAGTTGCTCAGAAAGCCAGTTGTCAGGGGTGAGGCAGTGCTTGTGAACAACTAGGCACATGAAGAACTTAAACCTAGCAGTTGCCTTCGACTGGCCTGCAGATCGCATTAGCAAAGGCGAAGCAACGACTGGCCGCAAAGAAGAGGCAACAAGCACCATTGACCATCATGTGGACGCGCTAGCGAGAGAGAACAGTTTCTTGAGAAAGGTCCCAAACTCTGAATAATTGCACGACAAAATCACACCTGAGATATCTCTGATCAAGGCATTTTCGACAGCTGCCGCCAAGCCACAAGAGTCACAGACAAAGGAGAAGAGAGCCGGCGCGGCATCGGTGATATAGGGCTCATCCTTAAGCGAGAATCTGGATCCAGTTTCGTTCCCGAAACAGGTGTAGAATTATGGATCTAAAAATGTAGAGAGTAATTAGGAAGATCATACCCGATCAAGATTGTGGAGGGTGAATTGGGAGAACGGTCGGCTATGACCCACGACCGTTAGTGGCAGGGGCATTAGGTCAAGAGGCAGCCAGGATTGAGGCATCCACTCGACAGTGGATCTTTGGCTGCTTCTCACTTCTGTGTTGTCTAAGTTGATGTAACACGTGAGTTAGACAGAGCCCTTCTATAGTGTTTCAGGGATGCAGATCCTTTCTTTGTCAAAACTTGGTTTGTGTAGCCTGTGCTTGGGCCACCGGCATGGCGTTTCCTTGTTTGTTAGTCGTGTGCACATTGTTGGGCCCGCGTGAAGGTAAATATCTATCTTTTTGTCCCTTTTTCTTCTCCAAGATCCCTCCGTTAATCCATATCCGCATCAACCCTTGGTATAGCAAACATAATGCATGACTAGAGGACACCACATCTGGTATTAGAGCCTAGACGCTCAACTCAGTATTATTTTCCTCGATGTCATTTCACCTCAATGTGGAAATGTCCGATCTTATTCAAATATAGGAGGTCTTCAGGAAGATCTGTCTTGTTTCCGGAATATAGGTACAGAAATTCAATAGCGGTAGGATCAGGACACAAGTGATCTCTCGAGAAGGCAAGGAAGGAAGAACATAGCGCGGAAAATGTCAACGGAGGCTGAGCACCCGGGAGCTCGTTTTCAAATTTCATTTTTCCAAAGTGCAAATATTTTGGATTTATTCGTGAACACACATACACATGTATACTATGTATGCACAAAATTTCATAGCATTATACTTTCACATGTGGCATACAGAAAAAAGACAAATACACATTTTTAAATGGGCATTTTATTTTTGTTGTTGGGCTGGACTTTTTTTTGTACAGCCTACTAATCACAACATTTTTAAATGAAATTTAAAACGTTCTTGCGGAATACATATATGTTTCCATGGATTTTTTCAGATCTTTTGAACTTCTAAATATGCTTTCTGATATTTTCAAAATACCAAGCTCCGTGGAGCTCGGCCTCCAAAAATCGGCACACAAACATACCGCCATTTGTTCAAGCCACTTATTGGTACAAATTCTCAGCAAAATCACCTACTTGGCAAAAATGATAGTGCTATAGGAGTGCGACAGCCGCAGATGACAAGGTTGAATCAAATTTTGAGAGCCAACCAACAAGAGATGGGCATGCAAACGTACCAAATGCTTGGAGCACAACAAACTGATGTCTCCAAGATGCAGCCTGGTCAGCTTACAAGATGGAATAATCAGCAGGGTGCTAGGCAAACAAGTCTATTATATACGCCATTCAAGGCATGTGAACTGAGCCAATGACACCACCTGTACAACAGATTCCCGGTGCTCCACAGAGCACTTTGCTTTGTCAGAACTCTCAGATTCCAGGTACTTCAGCTGCTTTATTTAACAAAAAATGTGAATGCCATAAAACTTCAATCATTATTTTCCTTTGACTTCGTTGGTTTTTCTCATGTTGCAGTGTATGAGAATATGATCTCAAGGAGGAATTATTTTGTAAGGTGAGAGAATCCTTCATTTTATACTCCCTCTGCATCAAAATATATGACGTAGGACTATATGTGTATTATTTGTTCTTATATCTATAAGTATATTCCTAATATGTGGTAGTTATGCATAGTTGCTTTAGTAAAGCCAATTTAGTAATTAAGGTTCTTGTATATGTAATGGGATATTGTGTTTACTTGAACTTGTATTTCAATGCAGAAGCCTTAATAGCTGAATGACCAAATCAAGCTGATGAGTTGTTGATGGTTTTTTGTTAAATTTGCATAGCTCATCCAAATTGTATTGTTGCAATATTTCATTGCAGATCAAGTCTTGAAAAGATGCTTATTTTCCTCAGTTTTTGGAACTGGATCGTAGAGTCGTTCTTCCAGCACTAACAGAGGTCACTCATCCTATTCCTAGAGATAAATCTTCATTCATTGATGATTTTGCACATCTCTATCACTTAAACCCTTGGTTCCATCTCCATACAGGAACAATTCTCATCACTATCTGAAGCAAAAGCTAATCAATACAAACGCAAAGCAAATTTCAAGAAATCAATCATAAGGATACTGAATTTAATGTTGTTGCAGAAGAGTGATGTGCACGAGGGTTTGAAGGCGGATCTCCCCCAGTATGAAAAATACATACATCATTTCCTGCCTCTTCTTGAGAGGAATAAAACTTGCCAAGCCAAGATGAGTACAGGATATCAGTTGCAGAATTGTGAAAAGCAGACTAAAGTCGTCAATTTTACTGGCAATGCATCCCCAACCAGTGGTGGTAATAAAAGGTTGGTAAAAGCGATATTAAGATCAACTCTTCCTTTTGCTGCAATTCTATGTATTTTTTTAGATATATTGAATAGCTACATCTGTCAACAAAACATGTCATCCTTAATAGCTCAAATAATACTTCCTTTTTGTTGATAACATTGTAAAGTAACCAGCTTCATTAGCAATTATGCTTACCCTTACACAATTTACTTACTGTGTTTAGCCTTTTTCACTTGCAGTAGACATCAAAAGAAACCAGCAGATGCAAGCATTTTGCAGTCAGGGCAAACAACTATGGCTAAAGCAGGATACCTTGAAGCGGGTGATAGTCTATAGCCCAGGAGAGTACCACTTAGAGACCAATTATAGAAAGAAGACAGTAGAACACCACCACCTCATGAGCAGAACAATGTCAACCCACTTGCTAGGAATGCCAAGTCCTTCCTTCTCTTTACCTAGATCATTGCAGTCTTGGTCCTCCAGTATGCTCGAGTCCTTGGGCCAATCCCAGTTGCATATCCAGTGGTAGCATCACCCCGTGCTCCAGTGCCCATGATCTCAATGGACGTTGACAGCATAACTGCCTTCTTGATGAATGGCAACACAGTAGCACCACCACTTTGAGTGTGGGGCCTCGGAATCTGGATCAAGCGGTGAGGTAATAAACTTGAAGAGGCAGAAAGCATAGGTATAGCTCCTTCTATTTTGTGCGTTGAAGCCACTTCTTGGCTCCTGCTATACCAACAACAGAATAAAATGAAATGGAACTCGGATGTTAACTGTGCTCAGGCTGGAGTAGTGAGAGAATGGGTGACCGGCCGGGAAGTTAGATGGTTTAGAATGAGTGCTCCACACTTGAGCAGTGATGAGGGGTTATTAGAGATTAAATCGTCAAATAAATCAAAATTTTGAAAAACACAAGGCTCTAGAAGTTCGATCGGGCCAGCCAAATTCAAACTGGGCCTAAATATTAGGCCGACAATGGCATTTTCCGGGCCCATCCAAGATGGCCGAAATTTGGCCACAATTCAAAACACTTACAACAACTCCAACCAGACGACTCATTTAGTCTGCTCATGTCTGCTTGGGTAGCCACTAACAAAAACGCCGGCACAACGCACCGACCCAAACCCAAAATGTATCCGCTTCGGGTCCGTGCTGACGCATTTCAGGCCCAAATTTGGACCGGCGTGGAAACAAAGCGGACGCACCGCTCGTTCCCTCGGTGTCCGCCGCAGCCTCACATGTCGGCCGGCCAACCAACGCAGCGGTCGTATTTAACGCCAACACCTACCTCGGGTCTGCGTAGCAGTGTGTGGAATAGCCGTGTGGCCGTCCTTTTTAATGGAAGCGTGCGGCAGGGCCGGCATCATCCACTTCCATCTCCCCGTCCACATCTAGCCACAATTGCTCCCTCGCCAGCGACCAGAAAACCCTAGCCAGCCAGCCGGAAACCCTAGTTAGCCAGCCACCAGCTATCGGCTTCTTCAGCGGGAAGGGGAAGGGGAGGTTCAACTCCGGCGTGAGCTCTTCCCGCACGCTTCCTCCTCCGCCGGCTAGACGCGGCTCACCAATGCGGGAGCGGGAGTGGCTGTACATACGAGTCTACCAGGGGCGATGGCACTGGCAGTACCGCCGGCCCCTGAAGTATCCAGATGTCAACCTGCCACGCGGCTGGCATCTGGACCCGCACCGAATCTCGGTTCTAGCGGTGCCGCGCATGGCGTGGGCGCACGCCGAGGAGGTTCACCGGCGTCGCGAGCTCCTTACATCGGAGTAGCGCATGATGCGTGCCTACGTGCCAGACTCCCCCAACTACGAGCGCTGGTTTGCACCAGAGCACGAGGAGGAGTGCCACCGGGGCGTCCACATGGACCACGACATTCGCCTGCCGCCCCTAGAGATTTTGCCAGAGGAGGAGGAGGCGTTGGTGGCGTACCAACCTGCCCTCCAGGAGGCCCTGGAGCACGCGCTGGAGGCAAAGCCGGCTCGAGGAGGATGCCCATTGGGATGGGCTTGACCAGTCAGTCGCCTTGTCGGCGGCAGGGGACTCCGTCCATGCTTCGCTGTTTGTCCCGCCACCACCACACTTCGCCAAGCCCAAGGCGAAACCGGAGGAGGAGCCGGAGCCCGAGCCCATGCCCACATGGAAGCGGTCGCAGCTGCCGCCCACTTGGCCCGAGGAGTCCTACTCATGGACCGGCCAGTTCCGCGACTGGGTGAGCGCCTCCCACCCACAACTCCGCGACACAGGAGGAGGAGGCGGCCCACCTTGAGCGCTGGAAGACGCATTGGCTTGCCAAGGAGGAGGCCGACAGCGAGCAACAGATGCGTTGGGAGCAGGAGTTGCGCCTTGAGGAGGAGGAGCGCGCCCGCCACGCCGCAATGTCGCCATAGCTGCAAACACCGAAGGAGGCTGCCCTGGCGGCATATCAAGCGGCGTTCGGGTGGGCTGGGCTGCCTCCCCTCTTCATCAATCTCACCGCTGGCGACGACGATGGCAAGGGCAAGGGCAACGCGGACGCCTAGGGCAACTTGCACCAAAACTCTTTTTAGTGTTTAATTAATGTTTAAGTGGACTTTGACCAGCGGTTGACCGGATGTTTATGTTTTATTAAGTTTTCATTCTGGCCACATGTTTATCATTTATATTTTTTCTTTGGACCCCGGCAATTTTGGTCTACCTCCAGGTGGGCGCACCAGCCAACCCAGATCGCGCATGTTTGGACAACGGCCAATAATTTGGCTCACCCTGCCCGCATTAGCACTGTTAGTTCAATTTCACGCAAACATATGGGCGAACCACTTCTGTGTTGTCTAACTTGGTGTAACACGTAAGTTAGACAGAGCCCTTCTGTAGCATTTCAGGGATGCAGGTCCTTCTAAGTTTGTGTAGCCTGTGCTTGGGCCACCGGCATGGCCTTTCCTTGTTCGTTAGTCGTGTGCAGTGTGCACGTTGTTGGACCCGTGTGAAGGGAAATATCTATCTTTTTGTCCCTTTTTCTTCTCCAAGCTCCACGTCTGGTATCAACCCTTGGCTATAGCAAACATAATGCATGACTAGAGGACACCACGTCTGGTATTAGAACTTAGACGGTCAACTCAGTATTATTTTCCTCAATGTCATTTCATCTCAATGTGGAAATGTCCGATCTTATTCAAAAATAGGAGGTCTTCACGGAGATATGTCTTGTTTCCGGATATAGGCACAGAAATTCAATAGCGGTAGGATCAGTACACAAGTAATGTCTCGAGAAGGCAAGGAACGAAGAACATACCGCGGAAAATGCCAACGGACGCTGAGCTCCAGGGAGCTCTTTTTCAAATTTCATTTTTCCAGAGTGCAAATATTTTTTAATTCATTTGTGAACACACATACACATGTATACTACGTATGTGTAAAATCTCACAGCATTATACTTTAACATGTGGCATACAGAAAAAAAGACATTCACATTTTCAAACGGGCCTTTTGTTTTTGTTGTTGGGCTGAAATTTGTTTTTGTACAGCCTACAAATCACAAAATTTATAAATGAAATTTAACATGTTCTTGCGGAATACATATATGTTTCCATGGATTTTTTTTCAGATTTTTTGAAACTTCTAAATATGCTTTTTGATATTTTCAAAATACCAAGCTCCGTGGAGCTCAGCTTCAAAAATCCGCACACGAACATACCGTCGTTGGTTAAAGTCACTTACTCGTCCAAATTCTCAGCAAAATCACCTACTTGGTGAAAATGATAGTGTTATAGGAGTGCGACAGCCGCAGATGACAAGGTTGAATCAAATTTTGAGAGCCAACCAACAAGAGATGGGCATGCAAAGGTACCAAATGGTTGGAGCACAACAAGCTGATGTCTCCAAGATGCAGCCTGGTCAGTTTACAAGATGGAATAATCAGCAGGGTGCTAGGCAAATAGGTCTATTATGTCCGCCACTCAAGGCATGTGAACCTGAGCCCATGACTCCACCTGGACAACAGATTCCCGGTGCTCAGCAAAGCACTTCGCTTTGTCAGAACTCTCAGATTCCAGGTACTTAAGCTGCTTTATTTAACAAAAAATGTGAATTCCATATAACTTCAATCATTGTTTTCCTTTGATTTTTTTTTTGTTTTTCTCAAGTTACAGTGTCTGATATTTCAGCTACGATGGGGTGTGCCAGAGAATATCATCTCAAGGAGGAAATATTTTGTAAGGTGAGAGAATCCTTCATTTTCTACTCCCTCTGCATCAAAATATAAGATGTTTTTGTAGGCTAGTTTAGCCTACAAAAAAGTCCTGTATTTTTTTTGTACGAGGGAGTATGTGTGTATTATCTGTTCTTATATCTATAGGTATACTCCTAATATGTGGTAGTTATGCACAGTTGCTTTAGTAAACCCAATTTAGTAATTAAGGTTCTTGTATATGTACTGGGATATTATGTTTACTTGAACGTGTATTTCAATGCAGAAGCCTTACTAGCTGAATGACCAAATCAAGTAGATGAGTTGTTGATGGTTGTTTTGTTAAATTTGTACTCCTCGGCCTAATTGTATTGCTGCAATATTTCATTGCAGATGAAATCTTGGAAAGATGCATACTTTTCTCAGTTTTTGGAACTGGATCGTAGAGTCGTTCTTCCAACACTAACAGAGGTCACTTGTCCTTTTCCTAGAGATAAATCTTCATTCATTGATGATTTTGCGCATCTTTGTCACTTAAACCCTTGGTTCCATCTCCATACAGGAACAATTCTCATCACTATCTGAAGCAAAAGCTAATCAATACAAACGCAAAGCAGATTTCAAGAAATCAATCAGAAGGATACTGAATTTAATGTCGTTGCAGAAGAGTGTGCACGAGGGTTTGAAGGTGGACCTCCCCAAGTATGAAAAATACATACATCATTTCCTGGCTCTTCTTGAGAGGAATAAAACTTGCCAAGCAAAGATGAATACATGATATCAGTTGCAGAATTGTGAAGAGCAGACTAAAGTCATCAATTTTACTGGCAATGCATCCCAACCAGTGGTGGTAATAAAAGGTAGGTAGAAGTGATATTAAGATCAACTATTCCTTTTGCTGCAATTCTATGTATTTGTTTTGAGATATCATAATAGAACGCTAAGATATATTGAATAGCTAAAACTGTCAACAAAACATGTCATCCTTAATAGCCCAAACAGTACTTTCTTTTTGTTTATAACATTGTAAAGTGACCAATGTCATTACCAGTTCTGCTTACCCTTATCCAATTTAGTTACTGTGCTTAGCCTTTTTCACTTGCAGTAGACAGAAAAAGCAACCTGCAGATGCAAGCATTTTGCAGTCAGGGCAAAGAACTATGGCTAGAATATCACCACCTCGTCAGCAGAGCAATGTCAACCACTTGCTAGGAATGCCAAGTCCTTCCTTCTCTTCACCAGGATCATTGCAGTCTTGGTCTTCCAGTATGCTCGAGTCCTTGAGCCCCTCACCAGTTGCAAATCCAGTGGTAGCACCAGCATCACCCTGTGCTCCAGTGTCCATGATCTCAATGGACGTTGACAGCATAACTGCCATCTTGATGAATGGCAACACAGCACCACCACCATCGCAACAAAAGCAAATGGTTCTAACCAAGTCACTCCTACCGAACCAATAACACCACCCTCATCACTTCAGGAAGACATAGCAGTTGGTCATGGAGAGGTTCGGGCGCAAGGTGAAGATAGAACACCGGTGACTAAGAGCATCTCCAGCCGCGTCCCCAACATGCCACTTTTTTGTCGCCAGCGCCAAAAATTCGGCCCTGCCGCGACCCAGAAGCCCTTTTTCGCCGGCTCGGGCTGATTTTGGCGCCGGCGGACCCAGGCCAAACCCGGCGCGCTTGGGGCGCCCGGGATCGCCGGGGCAATCGATTTTGGCGTGAAAGAACGGCGGGCCTGCTGAGTCAGCGACCCCCTGTGCCTCATCGTCCTCATCGCCTCGGTTTCTCGCGGGGAATCAATGCCAAGGCTGACGCTGGTCAGCCTTCCACTGATTCATCACGGGCGGCGTAGTGCGGCGACGCGCCCCTCCCGCCACACGTACACACGTTGCTGCCCCCCCCTCCCGGCCGCTATAAAATCCGGCCCCTCGCTCGCCGGTGGAAGCACCTACCCGTAGCCCCCCCTCTCGCCGCCGACGCCCTCTCTTTCCCTCTCTCCCCGTCTAGCCACCCGTGCAAGCACAGCTGCGATGGGTAAAACGGTTCCCCGACGACGCGGCTGCGGCCAACGGCTTCGGCCGCCGCTCACTACATGAGTGGGAAGCCCACCTCCTCCACGAGGCGAACTACCTGGCGCCCCCTGACATGCGCACGCCTGGGCGGTGGAGGCTCAGCGCCGGGGGCATCCCAATCCCCACTCTGCCCGACGTCGAACACCTCGACTACTTCCACGCCGAGATCGAGCGCGTGCGGACCTCCCTGTTGGAGGAGGAGTGGGCCCTCCCGGAGTACGAGCCGGAACCACAAGGCGTGGGCGGCGTACTTCGAACACCGGCAGGTGGACTGGCTCGCCTCCATCAACAACGCGCCGGTGGTAAGGGGGCGCAACAACAGCGACGGTCGCCGCCTGTGGTGGGGCACCCCCGGCCGCACGCTCCACGCCGTCCTCGAGTACCTCGAGGGTGGCAACGATCTGCCACTCGAGTACCCGGCGGCCCCGGCCCCCCGCCGGAGTGGCAGCCCGTGGCTGCCAAGGCGGATGCTGGGCGGGTCCTCCTCCTCCTCCCGATCCCCCTCCCACTCCTCCGGATCACCGTCGCTCGTCAGCGTCAAGGTCGGCGCACCCGCAGCCACGAAATCATCAACAAGGGAGGCCGCGCCTCCTCGGCTCCTACGTCCCGCCTCATCAAGCCAAAGACGGAGCCAGGGCTCGCCGCCGTGAAGAGCGAGCCCGCTGACGCCGCACTCGATGACAAGGCCGCCCTGAAGTGGCCGTGGGAGGACTGGGCGCGGCTGGAGATGGAGCTCCAGCGCCACACCCTAGAGGAGATCGCAGCACGGCGCCGTGGCCGCGACGAGGGAGGCGTCATCGTTCTCGAGGAAAGCGACGACAAGGCGCCGCTGCCGACCAAACCAGTCCGTCAGGACGACCCCGGGCAGGGGTCCAACAGGGACGGCCGCATGAAGAAGGAGAATGAGGACAGCGACGACGGCGACTACGCCGCTTTTAGCAAGTTCTTCGACCTGTAGGCGGCACAGCAGCAGGCCGTTGTTTTCTTTTTTTTCAGTAGATTTTATGTTTTCTATATGTACAAAAACCATGGAACGCATAATACGGCCGAATCTATTCCGTGTTTGCCGAATTTTGGCCGATTCTGTCTGATATTTTTTTTACAAAATGGGCGTCTGGGAGCGGTGGCTGGCACCCCAATCGCCTCCATGCCGAAAATATCGCTGGCTCGCCACCAAGCGGCGTTTTTTTCTAGCCGGAGGGGGGGGGGGGGCGAACAGCTGGAGATGATGTAAGAAGCCCATCGACCGCCTGATGGATGCGGTGAGTGTACCACATGGCTGAGCTCAGTCGCAGTTCATGAATTGTTGCAATCACTTATACTGACAGTTCTGTGCTTGTTATGTATGTAACCTCAGATAAGATCTTCATCACCTGCAGTGCTACACATCTCTCCTAATTCAATTTGGTCTTTCCTCAGCATGAGCGACATTGTACCACATGGGAAAATTGGCACAATGTTGAATTGCAAATCCTCCCTGCAGCAGCAGGGTGGATCTAATACTGTGAACAAAATGAAACAAGTTTTCAATCATACAGCATCACGATCTGAATCACTACCACTGGGAAGCATGGATGGGGGTTACATGTCACTTGAGTTTGGGGCCTCGGACTCTGGACCAAGCAGTGAGGTAATAAACTTTATAAGGCAGAAAGCACAGGTATAGCTCCTGCTATTTTGTGTGTTGAAGCCACTTCTTGGCTCCTGCTATATCAACAACAGAATAAAATGAAATGGAAACTTGAATAATTTTCCATTTTGTGGTCCTCCAGTTCTAAGTTGTCCAATAGTGAGCCGCTCATAATAACAAAACCCTTTTCCTATGTATTTTCGAATACATGGAGTAATGACGAAGTCTCTACTATGTAATGAAAAGAAAATACTTTCGGAAGTCTATCTTTTGACATATCGTGCGATAGAGTCAAAGCTTGTACTACCTCTTGTACTAGTGCAGATTGCGCCATCACACACAGTTAAAACCCCCTGTCGCAAACACATTTTTGAACCATCCCCATCCCATCCTCATCCCAACAATGTTGTTTTGCATCAAGGGAGGGCGTGTGAAGCCACTTGCTAACCCCTGTTATCATGTGTGTTGAAGCCACTTCTTCCCTTCTGCTATAGAAAGAACACAATAAAATGAAATGGAAATTATGATCCTCCAGTGCCCAGGTTGTCAAAGAGTGTGCAGCTTGTGGACCTTCCAAATACCAAGGCTGTTAGAGATAAAGTTAATATGTCCATACAAGTCAGTAGCAATTTGTGTCAGACTTGTACACATGGTCTTAGCTTAGTCCTAGTAGAGTTAGTAGTAGGTAGCATGTCCCGTGGGGAAATTCCCGTGTGCTAGCTCGGCAGGCTTACCATTACTATTAGTGCCCATGTTAGGTTATGAATTAGTAACTGAGTAGGATAATTTATCAACAGGGAATGCAGTAAACATGAAATGGAAATTATTGATAGCGAATTTGATACTAATTACTGGTACTAAGATACTGACCACAAGTGAAATGTGGTAATAGTTCAAATAAGAAGCTGACTACATGTGACATGTGGTAATAATATATGGTAATGGTGCTACTAAGATAGTTTGAAAAACTAATTAAACTTACCGGACAGAGTAAACTTGGTTGTTTTATAAAATAGCCCATTGTAATGAAATGCACTGTACAATTCGAAAGATGACTACATACAGCTTCCACCCCACGAGCGTCGGGCGGGGGGCGAAACCCTACCCCAACCCGGCCACCGCCAGCCTCCTCCCCCTGCCACCGCCGGGCAAAGCCTGGCCGGCGCCGGGCAGTCGCCTTGGGTGTATGCGCAGCGGCGAGACGATGGTGGCGGCGGGTAGTGATGCGTGGAGGGCTGCTGGGGTCGGCGGAGTGTGCCTGCACAGGGTGGGCGGCGTTGGGGCTGTGGTAGTCCGATCCAGATTTGGCAGGCTGCTCCTCCGGCCGGCTGTTCTCGCGGGCGGCCCGGGCTGAGACGGCATGGTCCGGTTGTTTCCGGCAGTCCTTGGGTGCTGGAGGTGGCCGGAGCAGGGGCGTCTATGGCTGGGCTGGCCTCTTCCAGTGGTGCAGGTCGGTACGGCGGTGCGGGGCTCCGCCTAGGGGTCCCGCGCGTGGATGTGGGCTGCCATGGAGTGGTGGTGGCTCATGGCGGTGGTTTGGGTCGTTCACGGCGGCGGCTGGACTTCTCCGGTGTCGGCCCGTCGGTGTGCGGCCTGTGTTGACCTCCGATGTTTCTTCTCGCTCATCCGCCCGCTATCTTCGTCAATGGTTAGCCCTCCCCCAGCTGCGGTCCGTCACTCGTCTCGCACCCGGCAACAGGACCGAGCTCGTCTCGCGTCCGACAACAGGACTGACCTTGTCTCGTGACCAGCAGCAGGACCGAGATCGTCTCGCGCCCGGCAGCAGGACCATGCTCGTCTCGCGCCCGCCAGCAGGACCGAGCCCGTCTCGCGCCTGGTGCCGCAGGACGGGACGATGGAGGTCAGTTTTAGCTGGCCTATTGGTTCTCGGCACTGGGGGCAGCCCAGGGGTGCGAAAGGCGGGTCCTTTCCGCTCGGGTCTTTGGTTGGGGTAGCATCGGATCTCACGTGAGGGGGTGACAAGGTCTTGGATGCCGGGGCGGGCGCCCTGGTGGTGGGTCCGTGGGACTCATGGGCAGGGCCGTGGCTTGGTGCTGCCCGGTTGCCACGGCTGTGTCGGCAGCGTGGGGCCGGGGTGTGGCGTTCGGTGGCGGTGAATGGTAGCCGGGGTGAAAACCTGCTCTATCTTCGGACGGACCGGCGGCAGCGAAGCTCGTTCCCTTCTTGAAGGCGTCGTCACGGCTCACATTGCCCGTCGTGTTGCTCCAGGGGAAACTCTGATCCTCGGATCGGGCGGTGGCGGTGCTCCGTGTCGTCCCCTTCCTGAAGGCGCCGCCTTGGAGCCCACGGTTCGCCATATGCAGTTTCACCTCTTCGTGTAGTGCTAGGGATGGTGTTGCTGCGCTCAGTGCCTATGTATCCTGCCTCGGGTGTGTGTTTGCGTCTGTTGTGGGGTTCTGCGTTTGTACCGGGTGCTGTTGATCATTGCTTTATATATAAAAGCGGGGTGAAAGCCTTTTTTGGTAATTCGAAAGGTGTATTCCTAGATTTTCATCCTTTTATTCTGGTTCTCACTGAGCACAAGAATATTAACATATTAATTTTAGCCCTGAGCTATGATCTATGAGTTGTATAACTGACTACGAATAAATAATCAAAAACATTAACATCTCCCAGTTAGTATGTCACAAAGTAAATAAACCTGATTTGAAAGCAACAAAGCATATAATAATATACATCAAGCACTCTTGCATCACAATATACCTTGCTTGGACCAAATCTCGAAACTTTCTTTATGCTACTGATTTGCATTGCACAAACCTTGGTTACTTCCCATTAACACTTTAAGTGGCAGACTGAACAAATGTAGCATTTTGTAGACTAAACGTTTATAACAATGGAGCGGAAAAAGATAGAGAAATTACAGCCACACAGGGTTAACAGATTAAATAAACAGCCAGATGATGGATAGCATTTTTTTAGAATGAATATTTCTAGCTTCTTGTGTTTACCTTATTTGCAATAATATGGAAATATACCTGAGGATTTCACGAGAAGGGCTTGACCTGAAAGAGCAACGATCATATAGTGGAGGAACTACAGAGGGTGAGGATACAGGACAAAGGAAGAGATATATGTGATAATGTGTCTTGTGTGTATGCACTGTAGGATTGATATGCTATTCTGCAGGAGTGTGTGTCATATATGATGCACCAATTAGTTCATATGCAGCTGAACTTGCATCACCTTCCACCGAGTGGTACAACCTGGAGTAATAGTTATGAGAAAGATGTGGCATTATCGAAGGTATCTACACCCGAATTACACACAATATTTCTGTTAGATGAGAAACACCCAAAAATCTGCAATCAATATAGGTAACCCATCAATCTTAGACAAATAACCGACCAGCATACCTGTTCCTTGGCGTGTTTTATCTTTCCCCTTTCTCTGATGTGGAGAACTCAGCAGACATGTCCGGCCAGCCGACGATGGGGCCTGGTTGCCTGCCAGCGGCATAGCACAACACAACCATAGTTGGCATAAGCTGTTGGAAACTTGGAATCAGACCTGGTAGCATGTTGCACTGGCTGCCGGGTCAGAGAAGGAAACCTGGTGGAGAATGACGCGATCTAGCTAGTATGTCGAAGGAGGGTACACAGGAGAAAGAAGGAGGGGAACACACGAGTGTTTTTATAATTGAGAAACCATGTTTCCTTGGGAAGGAGCAGAGCCGGTTTCAGGAACGAGATGCCCAAACATCATTAAATCTAACCTATTGGTCCGTTGAATTAAATGGGCAGATCTCTTTTTTCTGACTTTACCTAGGATTAATGTGGGAGCTCCTATGGTGCCCCCAATTAGTGTGTATATCTAAGATCTTGTGTTGAAGCCACTTCCTCGCTCCTGCAATGGCAACGAACAATAAAATGGAAATGGAAATTATCAACAGGTTATGCCACCTAATTGGAAAGGACTCTGAAGAATATTGTCAAGCTAATACGCAAGGAGAGACACATTAGTATGGTTAACAGCTATACTCTGTTTACTTTTGACTGTAAAGGATGGAATTCAGCATCTAAGTTTTGAATCAGATGAAGACTTCCATGGCCTTGTTAACTAAATAAGGGAAAGGAGTATGATCTGAGGGAGAAGGAACTGAAATATGTTATACCTGGAGTGGCGACGGCATTTTTATCACCGAGGTAGTTTTTCTCTTAGTGGATTCTCCAGTGTCCAAGTTGTCGTTTAGCCAAAAACTGAAATTGAAATAATTATCAATAGGGAATTGTTTGCATGGGAATCAAAAATAAATAAATAAAGATGAAACATAACCAAATGTGCAACAACTAGGAAGTATTGTGAAGAATAATGTCATGGTAATACACAGGGAGAGAGACATTAGTATGGTTAAGAGCTATCCTCTCCAGTTTTGACTGTAAAGGTTCGAATTCATCATATTTTGTTAGTTGTGATGAATCGGATGAAGAAATCCATGATCTTGTTGACTGATTCAGGGAGTATGACCCGAGAGAGAAGGAACTGAAAGACGCTATCCTGAAGTGACAACACCATTTTTATCACTAAGGTGGTTTTCTTCTTAGTGATCCTCCAGTGTCCAAGCTGTCAAAGAGTGAGCAGCTTATGAACCTTCCAAATACCAAGGCTGCAGTAATTATGGAGCAAAAGTATGGTTACAATTTGATCAGCACACTAGTGATCTCTCAAAAAGTCAAGAGAATTCAGGTTCTGAAGAAAAAACGTACCACAGTCACAGTTTAGAACTTGTATGGCCTGCTCGACTCCACTGCTAACATGTCATCAGACTGATTTGGCATCACCAGAATACGATGAGCACAATGCTGGAAAGTCCAATAGACATAATCACTCTCCTAGTGAAAGCAAATAAGACATGAGCCAAATTTGTAGGGCGCCAAATCTGTTATCAAGGAAAAAGATTACATTGATTGTAGCTCTTTCATTGAGTCACCTAGTAGTAGAAAACTGAAGTCATGCCCATGCCATGCAACATGAAAACATGCCAAAGATAAGCTCTGCTGGAAGCAGTTTCAACATATAACACATGCAAAAACAATATGTGCATAGAAAATAGTGAGGTTTTGCTATTTCAAGATTTACATATCCGAATTTGACTATAACTAAAATCACTGAAAGAGAATAGGGACTATAATATTTAAATGTAAATCCTATGCTTCAAACTGGAACGACGTTAATAGTCCTGACATTTGTTTCTGGAGAAATGAGTTCAATCACCTCGTAGTTGTAACTGAACGCAATAATTCATACACTATGCTCTTAAAATCGGCACGGCCTCGTATTTATATATATTAATCGATAGGCAAGCTTTTGTAGCTAATCATATTTTAATTCGAGGGGAAATAACAGTGAAGACAACAACAGTATTACTTATCACCAACCTCTAAGGATCTAGTCGTTAGAACCTAAAATTTTAGACCTCCAAAATTCAAATCCAAATACGTATAACTATTAACCAACCTCCATCAGGCCAGCCGGCGAGCCAGACACCAACAAATACGTATGTGAATATAGACCTCAACTTCTCTCACACCTCGCTTAACTCCTATGGGGTTCCCAAACTTCTCCAACCCTATCCTCCCCAAACTTCGGATGGCTTCCAACATCCTCCCCGCCACCCACCAACCCAGCAAGAAAGATGATGGCCGACGCCCGGGAGTAAGTTGGATCAAAATCTAGTTCTAATATAGAACATGTAACTGAAGACCAGGCAACCAGAAAATAGAAAGTGAGTAAGAAAAATACAAAGAGTCGGGCATTTTGGAGACCGAACTCCATGGAGGCCTTTATTTTGAAAAATTCAAAATTCCATATTTTAGTTTCAAAAATTTCCAAAAAAACATACATATGCAAGGATGTAATGTGTATGTGTGAAAAATTTCAGGATGAAATCCGTTGAATTGTGAGCTGCACAAAAAAAACATGGACTTTGAGGATGAACAGTACATATGCTAAAAAACAGCAGATTTGTCTTTTTTGTGTAGCTCTCATTTTAACATATTTCAACCTGAAAATTTACACACATACATTACGTATCTAGGTATGTGCACATTTTTTCAGAATATTTTGAAACTAAAAAGTTTGAATTTTGAAGTTTTCAAATTAAGGCCTCCATGGAGCTCGGTCCCTGTTATATATGGCTGTACAGGAGTTATATATGGAACTAATAACAGCACAGAAAGAAAAGATAGATACCAAGTATTAACACAATTTATTTCACACCGACCTGTGCCCTGTGAGAGTGCAAGGACTGACGTTTCTGCAGGAGTTGCTAGCTGCCGGACAGTATACACATAAAAACATTTGGTTTAACAATTTCTGTTGTAATCGGATCAAAATCATCCTTGTCTTGTCAATTTTATATGGCTAAAGCGGTAGGCGAGTAACCCTGATGGTGTATCAGCAATGTAAACAGAAGGGTGGCTACTTTCTGAGATCAACTCGCTCTACAGATAACTTCCTTGTATTCCCTCATACTGTCGGTGATGCTTGAGAAGGATCAACAGAAGCACGTTCCACAGAAATATCTGCAATTTCAGAGAAAAAAAACAGCAGATAAGGGAATTAATCTAGGACCAAATTTCAGGCATAAAAATTAGTAGGTGTGAGCAAACAAACAAGAACTAGCTCATTCTTAATTCTGAAAGTAATACTGGAGATCCAAATCAACTGAATTAGTAAGCATCAGATTTTCTGGTTAATTTTGTTAGGGAGTATGCAACTTGTATTTCCGGTGCCATAGGCCAGTATATAAAAATCCGCAGTTCACGGGACGCCTAGGAGACCTGCACGAGCGGGCGCCAGCAATGAGACGGAACAAGCCGGCAGTCGCAGGACAGGCGGAGCAAGGCGGCGGACGACGGAGCAAGCTGGCATGGGGCGGCGACCTCCTGGATCGGGTGGTGGCGGCCTCCTGGCAGCAGGGCGGAAACGGTGGGCAGAGGGAAGGCCGGAAGGGCCAGCAGCCGGCGTGTGGAGATGGGGCTGATTCCTGAAGGAGATGGGTGATGGCGGAAGTAATGGCGGACGCTAGCAGGGCTAGCAGCAGCACCAGCCACGAGAAAGAGATGGTGACGGCGAGAGAAGAAATCGGCAGCTGTGGCAAAATAGAGGATGGCGGCAGCTCGACGGGATCTTAGCACGAGTTGCACGTGCGGAAAAATACCTAGGCATTAATATCATGTTTGGAAATATAGAACTTGCATTTCCCAGTGGGCATAGACCAGTATATATATGCAGAAAACCCTTTATAGAATGGGGGAAATACAAAGGGACACATGGCCCTAATATACCATGTCATAAGAAGATGCAGGTGCGAAAGAAGACATAAACTCTAATATACCATGTTATAAGAAATATTCAATTTGTATTTTCAGGTGGGCTTAGGCCAACATAGAAAACCCTTCTATAGAATGGAGAAATTACAAAGGGATACACAGCTAAATATACATAACTCTAACCGATTTCATCAGGAACAAAATTTGAACTATTATTATAAAATTATATAGCAGACTGGAGACAAGGATAGAAACATCACCGCCTTTCGGTGTTACCATTTTTCAATGTAATATGGCGTTACCAATTTAATGTAGTTATGCCACAGTGAGAAACCGTAAGTCTGCTACCAAAAAGGAAAAGGGGAAATTAAAGTTTCATAAGATGAGAATGTACCATCGTCAAGGCTTATTTTCGCAGATGTGGTTACCGACCTTCTAGTCTTAAACCTTGAGCTGATGATGAAACACAGTTAGGAAAATCAAATAGAAATAAATTAACTGAACTGATCAAATTGCTTTAGAAATAGCATACCAGTAGGAAAATGTTTGATGTATTGGATCAACTCCCTCAGGCCCAAGCTGAGAAATAAATGGGATTATTAGTTCCAGATGCTAATAACAAAATGTTTCAATTTAAATCAATATGCAGTATTTATAGATTTACTATGCTAAGCATGTAAAACGATACACAATGCGGATTCTGCAAGTATCCTGCACATTCTTCAAACAACTCTGGGGTAAATAAGAACAGCCCGGCCCAGCTACTAAATCTATCATTTATTAATAGAAAATTTTGGAAGTTCTATCACTAATTTACCTCTATTCTCCATGCATCAGCCTTCAGACTAACATCAACAGCCTGGCGTTCTTCAGATATCTGCATTAATGAAAAGAACAAACCATAAATCAAACTATGGCAATGTTGAAAAATAACTTTAGAATGAAAATTCTAGAAGTTTACGAACCCAAAACTCAAAGTGGAATAGGTCATGTGATGAGTTCAGGTGACACCCCAGGCCCTAGTATATATCACAAGAATCACAACGTCAGATATGTGCCTTTAGAAAAAGTCCATAAAAACTGTTCCCATCAAAATAAATAAGGGTGGATAGAGTAATAATATAATGTAAATTTCCTCACCAAGAACAAGACAGCAAAAAGCAAAATTTGAATAAATAACAAATGTGCAGTGTGAAATAACAAAAAAAATGGTTTACCCCAAATGTAGCAAATGACACGGCTCCCTAGCCTTAGCAGCAATAAGCAATATTCAAATAAATAAACAAGATGCAAGTTATCTTCAAATTTTACCTTGTAGCTTCCACACTTTACGAAGCAAAAGGGGCAAGCAAAATCTTCAGTGACTGGTAAGAAGGGATCAATATAAGAATCATGAACTAAACAAAAATATTTAACTTCAGCAACAAATGTTATGCAGTGATGCAAAACTGCACATAGGTAACCACAAAGCATTTAACACAAGATCATTGCGATGATAAACATTCAAAACATGATGACAGATTAAAAAAACCATTAATATCGTCCCCGTCTTTAGTTCTAGGATCATATTCAAAACCATTAACAGCATAAATTCTCCACTATGTTACTTCCTTTTGTATTGATACCCTAATATTCCTATATTGAATATTTTCCCCACATTTTTTACCTTGCTAGGGCACCATAACTCATTGGACAAAGTAATTAATAAGATTACTTACCACCATAAAACATCAGAAGCTTTCAACCAATAACATGTTTACCACAGAATCTTAGCAATATTTCATTTACAATTGCATACATATTGATATTGTTACTATTAACAATCAAACATATCTAGTTAGTTACACTAGGAGAAAATGAAGAGCACCTAGGGAAAATGTCAGTATATGATGCTAACAAATGTCGATGAAAATGAAAAAATGCGCTAGCCCAAATGTTGTGTAAGAAAGAACCTTCAGTCTTTTGCATAGTATTTTTGTAATACTTGCAGTTGAAATGCACATTTCCAGCTCTTAATCTGCAGAAATATAAACAAATAAAAATGTGTTTGTAAAGCTGAAACTTAGAGCAATGTGTCTTGATAAACCCTAGTGAAACACTAGATCAGCCAGACTTGGTTCTAGGCTGACTATCCTGACCACAAAAAGGCCAGGCTCACAAGCCAGATAAACCTGCCTCGCTAGCCAAAACCGCAAGTCCAAATGCTAAGCACTAATAGAATTTATTTCATGTTGAGATATTTTTACCTGCCCTTTTACACACCCACATCCATGACAATTTAAAAAGCTACAGCTTCCATCCACTAACTCACAATTTAGTTGAAACCCTATAAACTGAGCTTTAATTATGCAGTAATCCTATTAATAAAACCCGTATAGTTTTTATCCTGCCATTATTACGTGATGGACAAATGGAGGAAGAACAAACTAGCAACATGATCAGCACAAGTACATTTACCACAAGGACTAACACAATGATAGAACTAGTATTATGAAAAATCAAGCAATAGAATTTTAACATGCTCGCACTTAACCTCCTAAAGCGAGAAATTCATCCTAGTTGTTGGTTAATCATGGACACTGCTGGCAGACAACATAAAACATGTGTAAGAGCATAACATTTATTAGTGGTAGAGAGATTTAATGTTCATTACTTCCAAATATTATTATGCATTTTGTGTAATGCAAAACATGTCATTCATACATAGACATACCTCATCTATGCTTCATTTTATTCGTTTGTTGGTTATGATGACAGAGTTGAATATCCGTGGATATTTTTTAAGCAGTAGAAACATACTAAATTCCTCAAGTAATTAAATTGTGAAGCATAAACTTTCGTGGTCAGGTTTCGTACGTAAACATGCATACATATTTGATATGTTACCGAGGACACATTTTTCACATCTCTCTTAATATAATATTCAATATATTCCTGCTATCAAGTGCTTGCCAATTGTGATTAGCTCTCATTGGGGAGCTAAATGTGATGTTAACCATTGGATGACAAATGAGTAAAACTGATATAGATTTCGGACCAGCGTAGAAAGGTTCTACCTAGTAGAGCATCTCTCCAATACTCTCCCATTTCCGAATGTATTTTTATTTCTAGGTGATCAAGATGACCAACCAAAAACTCCAGAATTTTATATCACCCAGAAAATCATTAGAAACTTCTTTCAATACGAGTTCATGCAGCATACAAATTGGAACTATTTCTACTTCATTGCTAAGGGAGGTGTCACTGGATTAAATGCTCCAGAGGCAGTACGTAAATCTGTTGGTATCCTTCTTCTTAAGCCAGACAAAGACAACGATGCTTCTTGGTCATTATTGGTATTTTTTATATTTTTCTCTATTTAAATATGTCTACCTTTTGACTGTATGGGTTATTCCATTGAAGATCACATGAAAATATTAATGTGCATTGTTTGACTATTATTCTAGTATGGTTTTGCATCAAAACAATATACTTAAAGAGTTCGCCCTCTGCCACTGAACATATGCATGTTTCACTCACTGTTAGGCATCATGTGTTAGGAAAATCCAGGGAAAAATAGAATTATTTTTCTTCCCCGTTACCTTTACATTGCAGTAGTTCAATTGGGTATTTCTCAGTATAGTAGAACTTCGATGGGAGAAGCGTCTCAATTTTGTTTGTGAAATAGTACACAGCAAGGAGAGTTTAATCCAAAACATCCTGATCTGAGCATGTTTTGTGTGTCGACCACATATGTGTTGCCAAATTTTCTGTTTTTATCGCCTGCCTATGCGGCTTTATGTTTCATCCTTCAGTTCATTCACAGCTCCACCACCACTTATCTAATGTCATGAGCAGCGTATACTGGTTCCTTCCAGGAAGGACAGACAGTGTATCCTCTAGCTTGGTTCACCCAGAAGATGTATGTTATTGAAGACGAATACGAGCATGCTTGCAGGGTAAATAACCATTGTATCTTATAAAACAATTTTAAAATTCATTCTTTACTGAAATGCCATAGCTACGCCCTTAAACAGTCTTGTCATCTATCCCAGGAGCAGAGACACATAATATATGATAATGACCTCCTATACAAGTCTGAGCTCCCTATCTGTAATATGATTCTAGTGTGATACAACTACAAACTTGTGTTTTTCATTGTATGAATTATATTATTATTTTAGTCTTTTACAGAAATATTTTCAGAATAGAAAAAAGTGATTGTACAACTTTATTTTGCTTCACTATTTAATTCTGTGATTTGGAAAATCCCAGTGTCTGCGGTACTGTACCTTATGTATCAAATCGGACTGATCTTTTTTTGTGCACAGCTTGCATTTCGTAATACGGTCACAAGGATGATGTTATTTCCAACCTATTTATGAATCAAGTGCATTTTCCACATATATTTAGATGGCCATGTATGGTTCATGGAAGCAATGCTAATAATCTAATGGTCAGTAGGAATGCTTTCGGAAATTTTATTCCAGGATATTTCCAGATATTTTGTCGTCTAAGAATATCGTTTGATAAATTGAACTATGATAAAGATGAACTTTCTGTTGTCCATGAAGTATGCTCAACTTAATATGTAGTAATGGATATGTGTGTTTCACATGTGTGATTACTAGTTGGATGGAAATGTGTTGCGTTTACAACATTATTACTCCCTCCGGTCTATATCAATTGTCGCTACAATTAATATGGATTGGAGGGAGTTATTACATTTTGCCTTTGTACAGATATGCTTTGCACGTGTGGAATTACAGATGTCTCTATTATGTCCTTCGACCAATGGCCATTTCTTTCTTCAATTATATTTTAGGATAGAACACTAAAAATACTAATGATCTAGTGACATATCAACACGACAAACCAAAATATATTTTTATGTTAGCAGCCAAAGTGAAAAGATCGACTCCGCGTATTCTAAACTAACACTTGACAAGGAATTAGCTTCCTTTTAATAACAATGGGAGCTGGGGAGATCCTCCCTTTCATCTAAAGGACACTTAACAAGAAAGCCCCGTGCTAGGCGTCATTTAGCTGATCGTCCTGGGAAGGGATCAGCCGGGTCGGGAGCCATCAGATTTTTTGATGACTAGGTCGTCCCTCTTCCCTCGCCCTTTCACAGCATCTATCTCTCCAATGTACCTCGTCTCCCCTTGCCTTGGCCTTGCTCTGCCGTGAATTAGAAGATGTGCTCACCACCGAAGAAGCGAACCGCCTGCAGCAACACAACATCTGCAGGAAATCCCATGTTGCAAGGCAGCATGCTCGTGTCACCAGTCGTGGCTCATATTACGCCACTACCCGAGCTCCGCACTCCGCAACAGCCGCACCGACTCACAGCACAGCATGGCGGCAGTATGTGCCCCTTCTGGCAGCGTGATGATGACACTTGGGGCACAGGCGGGTTGCCCCGCATGCAGCATCGAGCACCACCCCTTTGCAGCACCCCAACTCACAACACCAAGCCGTCAGCAGCAGCACTACCAGCGTTGGTAGCGGTCTGTCTGCCGCTTGCAGTAGCAGTGTCCACCGTGTTGGAGCCTCAGGCTTCAATTTTGCAGCACCGGACCCACTACACCAGGCTGTCAACAGCAGCAATTCAAGATGGCAATGGGGCCCCGAAACCACGTCCCCGCGGGTTTTTACCCTATTAGGGGACCAGGATGGGCGATTGTCTATCCCAGGGGGACTGCTAGTGGGTACATTATAAACCCCGGCATTTTTTCGCGGGTTTAAACCCGTTTCAGTACTACCCGAACCCGAAACCCGATAATACCCGTGAAAATAAAAAAATTAGCATGCAAGAATCCATCCTGACGCAAGCGGCCCAAAGCCACAGCGCCCGAGTGGCTGAATCCCCCAGTGTCGAGGCCCTGGAGTAATATGCTGATTTTTGCTGATGTAATATGCTGATTTTTTTGCTGCTGAAATGTACTATGTTTGTTGCTTAAGTATGCTGATTTTTTCTGCCGTAATATGCTCTTGTTTTTCTTTCAAATGCTTCTGTTTTCCTTGATTGCTCGTGGGGACGGGTTCCCCGTGGGTTTAGAAAACCCGACGGGTTTAGGGGACAGGAAAAAAACTAGTCGCGCGCATGGTGACGGGGAGAGGCTTGCCCGAAGGGTTTGGGCAAGAAAAACCCGGTGGGTTTCGTCCCCGTTGCCATCTTGAGCAGCAATGCCATCAGGCATACAAGTTCGTCTGCCGCTTGCAGCAGCAGAGCTCGGTTTGCAGCAGTGTCCGTTATGTTGGAGCATGTGTCTCTAGTTTTGCAGCACCGACAGCAGACCTCGCGTCCATTGCCAACAGACTTGCACGAGCAGCGACATATTCTTACAACGGCGGAGTGGTAAGCTTTCAGCAGCGACAGCAGACCAGTTGTCTTGCTTGCATGCAGTGGCGACAGTGCTGGCAGCGACAGCGTGCGACAGTGCTTACAGCATGGCTTGCAGTCAAACAGCTGCGGAGACAGAAGGATGCAGCATTGTGGAGCCAGAGCTTTTCTATCAATGAATACCTTCAAACTAAACTACATAAGAAAGAGAACCAAGCGGTGCTCGGTTCCCTAGAGCGCAAGTCTGCACGCTCACCCAGCCGCATTCGAGGCGCAGGCTTTGCAGTGTGGCTCATTTCTTCAATGAAATAAAATTCCCCAAGTGCTAGTGGTGATGGGTCAAGTTTATGTTCGAGAAAAACTACCTAAGGAAGGCAAGCGACTATTATGTTTAGCTAGATATGTACTAGTGTTACCTTACTATACGAGGTAATGACGGAGTTGGGACATCACTGTATGAGTAACTACTATATGGATTTTCACGGATGTCTCTTGCACCAGCCTCTTGAGCAGATATGCCAACTTGGAGTTTATATGAACCCTGAAACAAAATAACAAACTTAGACAAGCTGCTGGAGCAACTGATAGGCAGTTTCCAACATAACCCATTGCCACACTAGATAACAACACTTATTAGTCCCTTATAAATATGGAAATGAGAGTAGATCAATAAATAAAGGTAGGAGATTCGCTCAAAAAAGGTACAAGGATATCCCTACCGTAGCATCAACCTTGTGAGAGCAAAATGTCAAGCAATTGTCTTGCTCAAGAAATTTTTTCTGCATACATAACAAAAGGAAATATAAGTAAGGTCAACATACAGCTGAAGCAACTAATTTCCACTACATCCCAGTAATCTCTCGATTCATATTGTGAAATCAGAGGAACAACTGAAGAAAAAACAGATTCGCAGAATCACTTAAGCTTACATACACTGCAGATTCCATACTTTACTGATAATATTAATCCTGTAACATGTTCTCTTACCAAAGATGCAAAGTGCACTACTTCTGATGTGGCAATTCACTGCCAGAACTTTAGGAAGGTGATTTCTAATTAAGACAAGCACTACAATATTCTAGAAAACTAAAAGTACATGACACGTAAATCATCCAAATACAGGTGGCTAAGCTAATTTATTCAGTCTCAAACTTCAGGTGCTGCAAAGGATTGTGCTACATCCATGTTGGAATTCTGCCCACAGGATCGATCACATCAAAATACACACGCATGAGAACTTTTAGCCAAGAGCCTGTATCGTGCCCTTCTTTTTCCCTTAAGTTCTTTTCTCTTTTCACCCCTTTAATGCAAATCTCACGGTGTTGCTCTGACCGTGTATATATATATATAGCCTAGTAGTGGCTGCCTAACCTAGTACAGCTAGCCTAGTACTACACGACTATGACTCCTACTTGTACTACCACATATACATCCTAGCTGACTAGTGATTTCCAAACGTGACATGGACTAACCTAAACCTACTACTACTCAAACTCTTGTTTTACTACTACACGTGACCATGTATTCCTAATAAATGGAAACTAACTTAACTACAACTTAGACACCAATCAGACTTGACACTAATCAAGATTATGCTAACAATCCATCCTATGGTTAACAACTATAGAAAAGTTAAGGTACATAAACTAAGAACATTCAAGCTTAATAATATGGAGAAGTTCAATTAAAGTACCTCTAAGAAACTTGGTCTCATTTCAACCGTAGAAGTTAACTTCATGGTATGTCCCAAATTTAAAGTTGACGCATGATTCTCCAATGACAAACGAAGTAAATTAATTGATATATTACCCCAGAAACATTTCCCTTCAAGTTCTGTCAAAATGAATTAGTAAATAGTTGCACTCAACAATCCTACAAATCATAACTGCGTTCTTGACAATTATTTTAGAAGGAAAATGTGTTATGGCTAGAAGTGGTACATGTGATAATAAGGATCCACCCCAAGCAGAAGAAAATAATCTAAAGTAATAATGCAGAGAGCTTAGTATCACCCCCTGTAAAAATCTAACCAAACACTGTTTAAAGTTATTTATTCTTGGATCTCCTACATAAAGGCAGCCATACACATAGCCAATACTTTGCACACCACCACTATGTTCACTAGTTATCCATGTATTAAAGGAATCTATGTTAATTATTAGTGTTGGTTTACGAGTATAACTGTGATACTAATCATTCTTTTAAAACAGAAAACTGTAACACTAATCTTTACGCAACAGAAGGTTTGGCATACTGTTGTCAGCTGTTTACCACCTGGAGATAGGTCGCTGCAAGGGTTCATGGTTTGGCCCAAAATACAGACGTGAAACTAGATTCAAATATACTGTGAGATAGTCGTAGTTTGGCCATTGGTCTTGATACCATTCAAGAATTGGGAGTTTGGGAGAACAGTTGTATCTTCAACCACATGAATAAGCAATATAAGTTGCCAGCTAGCGAGTACCTCAATCCAGTTGACACATGTGTTGTGTAGCTAAATGTATTAATAAGTACTATTTTCTAAGTCTTACAGACAACTGCACCTTGCGCTTGTTCTAGAAACTATTTAACATCTTTCAAAAAATGAAACCAGAAGCTTACTTTGGAGAGCAGATCGTTCCAAATGGCCCCCGGTGCAGTTGTTTTCACCAATATCTTCTCCAACTTGTCCTGCTGAAACTAAAGGAAATTAAAATGTGATGGTTGTGGAGAACTGTAGAACACATGAAATCACATATGATGCACATCATACCACGGCTGATAATGATAATGTTAAGGTTGGAAGCTCTGGAGGATGCTAAATTCTCGATGTCTGGAATTACAAATGTAGCTTTGGTGTGATCTTTACTACCAAATCCACCAAAAGATGTAAGAAAATAGGCCCGACTGAATCGATATATGGGAGGGTGCTGTGCATAACATTTTGTCAATAATAAGAGATAATTTGGTACGAAATATCGATTGAAACTAAGAAAAGGTAGACTTACCTCTTCAAGTGAAATGTTACTAGTAGGTGTAGCTAACAGAACATAAAGAGGGAAGATATTCTGTTCTCGACATGCAGTATTTGTACCTCGAGAGAGTGATACAGTTAATTGAATCCTACATCCATAAGCACAAACACTGGTCAGCATTTGCATGATGTAACACATAATATTAAATTTCGATAGTGGTTAGTACTTGTAGCATCACAGAGATTAGACATTTAAGAACTAAATTTCTTGGGCCTTGTTTAGCCCAGCTACCATTTTGGTGTATGTAGGGCAGCAATCAAGCTACCATTTCTTGGTCCTTGTTTAGCCACACTACCATTTTGGTGTATGTAGGGGCAGAAACCATCTAGCTCTCTATGTCCAATATTGCTAACTAAAAGTAGTTGCCATACAATATCAATATAGTGATTATTCCTTGTTGAGTTGTGTCCTACATTGCCGCACCGAGAAAAAATAATACTCGACTTTGTGTACAAGATTTTATAACCTGTGTACATTTCGACTTACAGCTTGTATCGCATCTAATAAGCTCACTGTGTTGTACATGCTGCCATAATCTATAAATATATGATACTTGATTGAATGGAACAACAAATACCTTTTACATGTTTAATTTGCTAGAATATTAATATGGTCACAATCTTGCAATAGATGTGGGATAGTCATATGCTATCAATTAGCTCACGATTATCTCAAAGATGCATCGATTTGAAAATATCTCCCTACGTGAGGATGTCAGGCTGGGGCATATCAGCGAGACATCAGATGATATTTTCCACCTTAGTTATCTTTGCGCTGATATTAATTAATTCTTCCATGTGTACAGCAATGCACCAAATACGGGTAATACAAAAATCTGGTGGAGTTTAACATTCTGAAATCCTTGGATCCCTATATATGCTACTTTTCACTAACTTAATTGTGATTGTTTACTCTACATTTTATGATCATGTTTGTGTGAAATGTTATATAGCCAACCCAGGCATGTCATTATGAAGGGCAATCAATCAAATTGATTACCAAATGACTAGACAAGCACTAACATTAATGATGAAGTGCATCACATTCTTCAAATTATAGGGCATACTGAGTTACGATCAGACCAATTCCACGGTTTGATCATGCGCATTTACAATTTTATTCAATCCTTATGGCAGTAACATTATGTGTACATCACTGTGTGGTTCCAACAGAGCTAAACGGACCAGCAAACTGCATACCCCCTTCGTCCCAAAAGACATTGGCTATTAGGTTCCATTAGGGCAAGCCTTGACCAATAACTGCACAATTAATATATATTTTTTTTGAAAAAGTTGATGTCATTAGATTCATATTCCAAAGTACTAGTTTTTTTGTGTTTATGGTTTTCTCTGATAAAGAAGTACATAATAATAACAAAATTCGCTACACATTTTGGAATGGAGGGAGTAATAGTGAAGCCTCACTCTGCTATGCCGGGAAAATAAAATCTGAAATGGAACAGTTAATCGTTTGATATTTGGATCTGAATCAGAACAATATTATATTAAGTTTACACATGTCCTAAAATAGATTGTAGTCAAAGCTTGTACTATACCTCTTTTTTCGTCTTGCTTCTATCATGTAATCAAGGCATCTTTGCAGGAAAGTGGGCTGCAAAAGTCAGTGAGACATCATTGTTATGTGATCACTTACATGGTGAAGGGTGTGAGTGAATGAGCACATGCAATCCGTGTCAAATGAGGCCAGAATTTTAAAAACAAACTTACATTTTTAGCAGCTCGATGTTGAATAATATTGTACCACTCAATTGGTCTGCAGTACAACTTGAGGCTTTCTTCAGAAGCAAGCTTCTCATCTGGAGACAACTGAGGGCACATCTGGTCTGCGGACGAGATTAATGAAATCCGCACCTGACTCCCTGTACATAATTTGCAACAGCGTCAAATAAAGAAGATACAAGTAATCTCTTTTCACTATTAATAACAAGAAAATCATTTGCCATATTTACATGGTTCCATATCTTAAAAGCAGCTAAATAGACATAGATCAACTCAATTAGTTTCTAGAATCAGGATGTGACCAAACAGCGCAAATTAGATTTGAAGTGGGGAGTCATTAATTCATGAAAAGTCAGAACTTGCCATATACTAGAATCAAGATGTGCAACCATTAATTTATCCACGGAGATTATCAACCAGTGATGAATCAATTACACAATTGCCATTTTATTAATTTCCAGATGCAAACAAGGTTAGCAACATATATACTTGAACTAAGCAACAATTAATTTTTTGAACTACTTACTGTCATAAGGAGACTTCACTATCTACCACAACAAAATACCCCCCCCCCCCTCAGGTATCACGACGCAACTGGAGTTCTAACATCTTATGTATCTTGTCCCAGGGTTGCTATCATAGTTGCAACCCTTTATTCCGCTTACCACACGACCCCTAAGTGTACTGGTGAAATGAGCAGGTGGTACTGCCCATCCTGCCCTCCTCACGAGCACACACCAGATAGGATGAGCCCGCCGTGCCCAAAGGTATAGCTCTGCACTTGCTCAGCCTAGTTTTCAATCTCATGAATTATCATTACACAATCTCAAAAGCTCACTTGGATAGTTAAGTAAAAAGGGAGGTATTTTGTGGAGGCAGCTTTCTGGTCTTAAGCTAGGGAAGCCCCCGGCCGTCCATGAATGGAAATGCTGTCAGCCACTACGCTTCAGGTTGTGGGCCGTGCCGGTGAGGCAGCGCTTGTGAACACAGCTAGCCACCCAAGCACAAGCAGGGCAGGTATTATTAGAGGCTGTTTGGATTGGAGCCTACAGCAGCTCAACCAAAAAATTGGTTGTTGACCGTGTGCATGGGTGCATCTTTGGATGACGGCCAATAATTTGGATCACCCAAACTATTGCGGTGTTCGAGCATTAAACTGTTCCTATATGAGTACCCAACTGTTCTTGTATGTTTCACATGAGTTTTGTGTAGTGTATACCACATTCATGAAATATTATCTCTACTTTTAAAGCAGAATCAGACGTCGTTTTCATTCGACCTCCTCCCCCTCCTCTCGTCGGATTCCCACGCAGAAAAAGGTTGAGGAGGAAAACCCCCCTCTCCCCTCTCCGAACCGCGAAAAAACAGGAGAAGAAAAACTCTCACGGCACGACCACCACTTATGCCACAACCTGCCATTCTCATCTCCCATCTCCTGATCTCTCCCTCCCGCCTCCTGCCTGCCGACCCCGAACCACCCCAGGACCCTCCCTCTCCATTGCCCCAATTAATGGAACCGCTGCGCATCTGCTCTGCGTATCCATCTGCGCCTCGCCGTCCAGAGAAGCCAAGGAACCACTGCCACGCCTCTGACTCCCTGCGAAGATGGCACCTTTCCTCCGCCAGCCAGGAATCACCGCCATGTGCGGCCTCAGATCTACGATGATGGGTGCATCCAGGCTCGCACAAGGACGACCTCTCTCTTCCTCCTCCACGCTCGATTTTTTTACGGCGACTGCGCCGCTGACACCGAGCAGCCAGAATCTGGCTCCGCTCCGGATCGATCCATAATCGATCCATAAACAGGGCGAAGAATTGCGGCGGATCAACGAATCGAGAGAAGCGCCCAAGATCTTACCTTCAAGCCAAAGGCTGTGGGTGCTGGTGTTGGTGTTGGTGAATCGGGGGGGACGGCGGCGGCCGGCCACGCGCGGCAGGGGCGGCCGGGACTGAGGCGTCGGCGGCCGGTACTAGGGCAGACGGCGGCGACCTCTCGACGCTGGATCTGGAGAGGGCTATGCGCTGCTCTTTTTCTTTTCTTTTCTTTTGTACTACCTTTTTTTGTATTTAGCGTGCTGCGTTGGTGTAATTAAAACGTGAATAAAACGTGAAAATGGACTACTGTAGTGTTTAAGGGTTTTGCCGGGGTTTTTTTTAATAAAAAAAATTACCAGGTCCTTTGTCTTCGTGTCCGCGGGCCGTGGTGCACTTTCGAGTTGTTGGGCCCGCGTGGAGGAAAGAAATCATCTAAAAAGAATTCTCTCAAAAAAATCTAAAAAATAAAAGCCATGACAGAAATGAACTCAGTTATTGAAAAACAATGAACTCACCCATAAATAAAGGAAATGTACCTGTTCTCATCTCAAAAATATAATGAAATTTATCTACAACCATTTCAATCCCCAATTCATGTCCAACACGAACCCTCGTTGCAGCAATCATACTGCATGACTAGAGGGACACTACACTGTATTACAACCTAGACACTCCGCTGGCGCATCGCAACTCGATGTCGTCCCAGTAACATTGACTTGTCTGTTTGTAGTTTTTTTTTTAAGAATATCGGTTTGCAGTTTGTGGATGGTTACTAGTTGTAAATCCGAGATCGAAGCTTTCCACACCTCAGCGGAAAAAAAAATGAACTCGTCCATAAAAATGAATTCATGCAAGTTTGGGCACACAAAAAAATGATGCTCCAGAATGCTTCCAGAAACAGTCTTTTTGGAGCATCCATTTTGGCTTTTCTCCGAGACCTTCACAAATATCATTCCATCGCAAAATTTTGCACGCATGTGAAACACACATCAATGTTTGTTGACAAAAAAATAGATTTTTGAAACTTTTTATTATATTTTGGATTTTATTGTAACAAAGGATGTGTGTGACTCAAGCTCACAAACTCCATGTCCGATGTTGTGCTCTTTTACTCCACCCGCCTCATCATTATTTGTATAGCATTTTGTGTTATTTGATGAGCCTAAAGGCATGCGTCTAGATTTTTTTTACACAATTCTAAATTCTTTTGTTGATTGCCCTAATGAAATATATTCATTAGTGCATGCTCATTGAAAATCGCTAGAGTTTTCTTTCAGTTTGACATGATTCTTTGTTTTGCAGTATTTATGGCAATTGCCAAAACACCATGCTTCTTATTTCACACGACGCGCTACTCGACACATAGCACAACGACGCCTGATTCCATGCATGCTTTAATTTGCACCAAATCTTTGGTCCTTCTTAATCTAGCACTTCACCAATTTTTTGGTTTCCCTGGAATACACCGGCAGCAAATATGCTTGTCGTTTCTATTACTTTCTTGTTGGACCTATTATTCTTATTTTTGTACCGGAGCTCACCGGTCTCCGGCGGAGCTTGCCGCCATGGTTTTTCTGACGAGCTCAAGGACGAGAAGATGATAGCGGCAACTACTTTGCTACTGCTCCTGCTCACAAGGCTAGCACACAAGCTGCTGGAAGCATCCAGGTGCTCGTGTGCTAGCTTGGCTGGTGCGCTGCTGGCCTGCGAGATGCATCATGGCGAGTGGCGCGTGAGATGCATCCTAGCCAGCTGCTTGCCGACGTGCCGACGCCACCTTTCCCCGGATCCCTAGGTGAGCTCGAGTTCCGCGATGGAGGCGGTGAGGCGGCAACGCTCCTCTCACCGGCGTGGACAACAACGGCGCGAATTCGACCGAGCCGGCCATAGCTAATTAGCTATCTGCGGGAAGACAAGTGTTTGTCGCCACCGTCCACTCCGACATGAGGTGCGGGAGGTCCTGTAGACCATCTTCCTCAGTCAGGAGCAGCGGGGGCGTCTTCACAGCGGGCTCATCACCGGAGCTGACCTGCTTCCCTCCCATGCACACAAGATGTTTGTTGCAATGCCAGAGAGAGGGGGGGGGGGAGGAGGAAGAACGTTGATGTGGGCCTCACCCATCATAACAATTAAAATAAACGGTGTTAACTTTTCTACCACAACAGCTCTGACGGGTGGGTCCTGTCGTGATTCTAAGTCTGACAGTAATGTAGGGGGATAGGAATGGAGAGGCAAGATTCTATCTATGGAGTAGTTATAGACACACGAGATTTACGAGTTCAGGCCCTTCTCGGAGGAAATAACAGCCCTACGTCTCGGAGCCCGGAGGCGGTCGACTGGATTATGTATGTATGAATTACAGGGGTGCGAACCCTTTACACTGAGGAGGGGGTGGCTTATATAGAGTTCGCCAGACCCCTCCGGCCCTCAGTTATGCAGGGTTTAAGATACATTAAGGTCGGCGTTACTGGTAACGCCACAAATAAAGTGCTATGATGACCATAAAAGGTACTTACACTAGTAGAAAAAGGGTCAATCGTGAAGCACATTAGTGCCGGTTTGTATTTGAGCCGGCACTAATGTATACATTAGTGCCGGTTCCAACGGCTAGCCGGGCCGCTTTCATTAGTACCGGTTCGTGGCGAACCTTTAGCACCGGTTCGTGCCACGAACCGGTACTAATGAGTGTGGTGGCAGGATGTTGTCAGACAGGCGCCCCTCCAGCCCCTTTAGTACTGGTTCTTGGCACGAACCGGTACTAAAGGTCGTACTATATAAACCCTTCGTCCACCAGCACTCTGTTCTTTCCCCTTTCCCCTCTCCGGCCCTCTCCTCTGTTCTTCCCTTCTTCCTCTCAAGTTCATCACAAAATTTGCCCAAAATTTGTCAAGATTTGAAGGCCCTCATCCATTCAAATGATCACAAAGGTTAGCAACTTTGTCCTTTCATATCTCATTGCTAGATTAGCTCTTGCATTGGTTTATATAGTGATTAATTTGTGAGTTTAGTAATTTGGGAGGATATATATATATGTGCTAGTATTTGATTTATATGCAATTTGAGGTCAAAAATAACACTTAGTTTGCATATGTAGGTGTGGTTTACTTAGTGCCTTCTAAATCTCCATCGTAGCCACCGTCGATCGCCCGCACCGTCCCGTCGCCGGCACCACCTTGTGGTGAGCCTCTTGTTCATGAAATTTTATATAAAAATTGATGTGTGTGATTTGGATATATAGTTACTCGTATAATTATCTTACCCGTACGTTGTTTGTTATACATATAGTGCCATGGTTTTGATATCCGTCCCCGTCGGCCCTAGTCCTTGTTATGATTCGGATGTGGTATGTATATTCTCTTTTAAAACTAGTTGCATTTCGTGTTTAGGACAAATTATGCCCATCAAGTTGACATAGAAATTTTTTCTAGGAGGTATCTGAACCTGAAATTCCAACCGACCCTATTGCCGAGAGGTTAAATTTAGTTGAAAGAGAAAACGAGTACTTGAAAGAAAAATTGAAAAGAATTGAGGGGGAGAAGATGGAATTGGAGTTGCATGTTGCCGATGTCGTCGATGATCACAAGATCAAGATGGAGAAAATGCGCTTGAAGATTAGAAAGATTAGAAAATATGCCATCGATAATGAGGCTTGGTATCATTATGCTGTTGGATCCATTGTTACCTTAGTTGCGATCTTGATCGTATTTGTTGTTGCATTTAAATGCTTTAGCTAGAGAGTTATTTGTTTGTTGTATTTAAGTGTTGTATGAACTTTATGTATGAACTTGTATTAATTTGGTCTATTCCGTGTTGTGTAATGAAGATGAGCCGGCAATGGATGTACGATGACCGATGCTCTCCCTAGTTCGTTGAGGGCGTGCGTACTTTTCTGCTTGCGGCTGAGGCAAACAAGCGGGCGGATGGTTTTATGCCTTGTCCATGTGCTCGCTGTAAGAATGGTCACAATTACTCTACGTCAAGAACCATTCACGTCCACCTGTTTAAGACCGGTTTCATGCCCCATTATAATGTTTGGACCAAGCACGGAGAAAGAGGGGTTATGATGGAAGACAATGAAGAAGAAGAGGACGACGACAGCTATCCTGGCCATGGGTTCCCTGAATACGATGATACAACAATGGGGGAAGAAGCTGAGCCGGTAATGCGGGAAGAAGCTGAGCCGGCAATGCGGGAAGAAGCTGAAGAAGAGGCATCAGATGAGCCCGTTGATGATCTAGGTCGGGCCATTGCCGATGCAAAGAGAAACTGCGCAAGTGATTTGGAGAAGAAGTTGCAGCGCATGTTAGAGGATCACAAAAAATTGTTGTACCTGAATTGCGTAGGTGACAAGAAAAAGCTGGGCACCACACTGGAATTGCTGCAATGGAAAGCAGAGAATGGTGTATCTGACAAGGGATTTGGAAAGTTGCTGGTAATGATAAAGGATATGCTTCCAAAGGACAACGAATTGCCCGAGAGTACGTACGAAGCAAAGAAGGTTGTCTGCCCTCTAGGGTTAGAGGTGCAGAAGATACATGCATGCCCTAATGATTGCATCCTCTACCGCGGTGAGTACGAGGATTTGAACGCTTGCCCGGTATGTGGTGCATTGCGCTATAAGATCTGCCGCGATGACCCTGGTGATGTCGAGGGCCGGCGCCCCAGGAAGAAGATTCCTGCCAAGGTGATGTGGTATGCTCCTATAATACCACGGTTGAAACGTTTGTTCCAAAACAAAGAGCATGCCAAGGCGATGCGATGGCACAGAGAAGACCGTAAGAAAGACGAAAAGTTGAGAGTACCCGCTGACGGGTCGCAGTGGAGAAAAATCGAAAGAAAGTACGGGAAGGAGTTTGCAGATGACGCAAGGAGCGTATGGTTTGGTCTAAGCGCAGATGGCATTAATCCTTTTGGGGAGCAGAGCAGCAACCATAGCACCTGGCCTGTGACTCTATGTTTGTATAACCTTCCTCCTTGGTTGTGCATGAAGCGGAAGTTCATTATGATGCCAGTGCTCATCCAAGGCCCTAAGCAACCTGGCAACGACATTGATGTGTACCTAAGGCCATTAGTTGAAGAACTCTTACAACTGTGGAATGGAACAGGTGTACGTGCGTGGGATGAGCACATGGGGGAAGAATTTGACCTGAAGGCGTTGTTGTTCGTGACCATCAATGATTGGCCTGCTCTCAGTATCCTTTCAGGACAGACAAACAAGGGATACCGCGCATGCACGCACTGTTTGGACGATACCGACAGTATATATTTGGCTAATTGTAAGAAGAATGTGTACCTGGGACATCGTCGATTTCTTCCGAGCAGGCATCCCGTAAGAAAGAAAGGCAAGCATTTCAAAGGTGAGGCAGATCACCGGACGAAGCCTCACCACCGTACTGGTGCTGATGTAGATGATATGGTCAAGGATTTGAAGGTGGTCTTTGGAAAGGGTCCTGGTGGACAACCTGTTACGAATGACGCTGACGGACGCGCACCCATGTGGAAGAAGAAATCTATATTTTGGGACCTGCCCTATTGGAAAGACCTCGAGGTCCGCTCCGCAATCGACGTGATGCACGTGACGAAGAATCTTTGTGTGACCCTGCTTGGCTTCTTGGGCGTGTATGGGAAGACAAAAGATACACCTGAGGCACGGAGGACCAGCAACGTATGCACGGAAAAGACGGCATACATTAGGGTCATGCAAGCTATGCTCTTACCAAAGAAGAGAAGGAAATCTTCTTTGAATGCCTGCTCAGTATTAAGATACCGTCTGGCTTCTCGTCGAATATAAAGGGAATAATAAACATGGTAGAGAAAAAGTTCCAGAACCTAAAGTCTCATCACTGCCACGTGATTATGACGCAACTGCTTCCGGTTGCATTGAGGGGGCTTCTACCGGAAAACGTTAGATTAGCCATTGTGAAGCTATGTGCATTTCTCAATGCAATCTCTCAGAAGGTAATCGATCCAGAAATCATACCAAGGTTACAGAATGATTTGGTGCAATGTCTTGTCAGTTTCGAGTTGGTGTTCCCACCATCCTTCTTCAACATCATGACACACGTCCTAGTTCACCTATGCGAAGAGATTAATGTTTTGGGTCCTGTATTTCTACATAATATGTTCCCCTTTGAGAGGTTCATGGGAGTCTTAAAAAAATATGTTCATAATCGTGCTAGGCCAGAAGGAAGCATCTCCAAGGGCCATCAAAATGAGGAGGTCATTGAGTTTTGTATTGACTTTATTCCTGACCTTAAGCCGATTGGTGTTCCTGAATCGCGGCATAAGGGCAGACTGGATGGAAAAGGCATGCTAGGAGGGGAACAAATAATATGTATGGACGGATATTCTCACACTGAAGCACACTACACAGTTCTACAGAATTCCGCCTTGGTGGCTCCGTATATGGATGAACACAAGAATTTGCTACGCTCCAAACACCCGGAGCGGTCTGATGACTGGATTACACGTGAACAAACCAGGAGTTTCGCCAGCTGGTTGCAAGCACGTACCATGCATGACACCTCTATTGAAGATGACCTGTACTTGCTGTCCCAGTTACCATCTTCGAATATAATGACTTTCAAAGGGTACGAGATAAATGGTAATACATTTTACACGATCGCCCAAGATAAGAAGAGCACCAACCAAAACAGTGGTGTCCGCTTTGATGCAGAAACCAAGACGGGAAAGGAAACATATTATGGTTATATACAGGACATATGGGAACTTGACTATCGACGTGGTTTGAAGGTCCCTTTGTTTCGGTGCAAATGGGTCAATATGACACGAGGCGGGGTAACGGAAGACCCGCAGTACGGAATGACAACAGTGGATCTCAACAATCTTGCGTATGCAGACGAACCAATCGTCCTAGCCAATGATGTGGCACAGGTTTTCTATGTGAAGGACATGTCTACCAAGCCAAGAAAAAGAAAAAGGAAGCGAATGCATCGTACGATGAGTCAAAGCGGCACATAGTTCTTTCTGGGAAGAGAAACATCGTGGGAGTGGATGACAAGACAGACAAGTCAGAAGATTATGAAAAGTTTGATGAAATTGCTCCATTCACAGTGAATATTGACCCGAGCATCCCGTTAAATGATGAAGATTTTCCATGGCTACGACGCAAAGGGACACACGCGAAGAAAAAGTTTCACATCCAAAGATCTGGGATGTGATCGGCTTAGCTATCATCACTTTCTTCTGTGTTTCACACCCAGGAGGGAATCTCTATAATAGTTAGGGTAGCTAGTTATGTGTTTTGGCATTTGAAACGCGAAGAAATTTTATGTGCAAGCAAATTCTTTCATGCATTTATTGATTTTTTCAGCTAAATGACCCTGAAATTGAAAAGCATTTCAAATGAACTCAGAAAAGGATGAAAGTTGGCATGGTATCATAATTTCACCCACATAGCATGTGCAAAAAAGTAGAGAGGGTTACCGCAAAAACTGGATGCACTTTGTGTACAAAATGGACAATCTGTTTCAAAGTATCAGGGTTTCGGACGAAAACTCATCCGTTACAAAGGCATTTCATTTTTAAATAACTTAAGCATTACCAAATTGAATATAATGATAAAACACACTAATATTAAACATAAGAAAAAAGAATCACTGGAAAATGTATTTTTAAAGTTAAGTTATTCACAAACTAGTGATTCACACAAATTTAAAATAATTCAAAATTTAAACTATTCAAATTTAAAAACTACCGGCACTAACTGAAAGTTTCTAAAAACTATCAAAAATATTCACAAAGAAACTCTAAATACAGCAAAAAACAACTAAAAATAAATAAAACAAAATAAATAAAGCAGAAAAGAAAAAACTAAATGAAAAAAGCCCACCTACCGGGCCACAGCGGCCTGCATACGACTAGAAACCCAACCTGTTGTTGGGCCAGGATGCAGGCCCGCAAGCCCAATAGGCCCCACAGGGCAGAGTAGCAGAGGTAGACCCAGAAGGCCTGCTTTAAAGAGGAGCTCGAGACAGCAGCGGCGGCGGGGCTTATAAGCAGGTGTGAGCGCCCTTCGGCTAGCGAGGTGGGACTAAACTTCTGCACCCCTCGCCTGGCAGCGCACCCCCTTTAGTACCGGGTCGTGGCACCAACCGGTACTAAAGGGGGGGGCCTTTAGTACCGGTTGGAGCCAGGAACCGGTACTAAAGGGGGGTGCTTCCCCCCGCTTGGCCTGGCCAAAACAGGCCTTTAGTACCGGTTGGTGGCTCCAACCGGTACTAAAGGTGTCCCTTATATAAGAAACACTTCGAAAATTTTCAGTTTCTCATCTCCCACTTCTCTCTGCCGCCGCCCCCGTCGCGCCGTCGCCGCCCCCGTCGCGCCGTCCCCGTCGACTTCGCGACGCCCCCGTCCTAGTCGCGTCGTCCCCGTCGACTCCGCGGCACCCCCGTCGCCGTCCCGGTCACCGATCCCCTCGCTTCGCCGTCGCCGTTGCCTTTGGATCGACCTCGCCCTCGCCGTCGCCGTCGCCTCGACCTTGCCCGCGCGCGCTGTGAGCCCCTCCCCCGGCCCCTCTCCTCCCTCCAATCGATCGTAGCGCACACCGGCGCCGATCGTAGCGCACACACACGCGCGCGCGCACACACACGCTACATGCACACACACACACACTACATGCACACACACACACACTACACACGCACTAGACGCGCACACACACACAATTTTTCTGTTTTTAGCATTTAGTTTTTTCTGTTTTTCTGTTTTTCATACAAAGTTTTAGATGCATTAATTAATTAGATTAGATTAATGTCAAATAGTATGTAGAAATGTTAGTTATAATATATATAATGTCAAATGTTATAGAAATGTTAGTTATATAGAAATGTTAGAAATTTTGGAAATGTTAGTTTTAGCTAGCTAGATGAATTAGATTAATTTCAAATTGTTAGACGATGATCAATGTTTTTTTAGTTTCTTATATTTTTTGTTATAAAATTTAGAATTTGCATATATGAAATCATCACAATCCATCATTTAAAAAATGTTACTTTACTTTTGCGGCATATAGTATTTTGTTGTCGACGATGCCCGGCCCGCATCCTTGCCGTCGACACGTCCGCGATGACGTCCTGCTTCAGAGGACCCATGTCCGGGACTGGGCTCCGCTGGGCTGGCATTGGGAGGTGCTACCTTCAGGGGCGCGACGCTTGGTGAGGAACCCGACCCCGGGTCCTGTCGTCGACCCTCATCTCCTTTGGTGGCATTCACGCTGGCCACTTTCGGTGCGGAGGGAGCCGGCCCCGCCGGAGGTGGTACGTCACCGTGTCAGGGAGGAGGACGAGCACGTCCATCGCTACATGGCTGCTATGGACGTCAGGTTCTCCAATACCTGGCAGGTTCTTTGGGGAGATCACCCGAGCTATGATCCAGTGATGGTTCCTTCTCTTTGGGTGTCCACCGCCCGCACCTCAGGAACCGCGAGTGGCCTAGATTACTCTGTACTATTCGATCTTTATTAGCTTGCTAGCTAGCTAGCTAGTGATGTATTCAATATTATATCTATTATTCGAGATGATGTATTCGAGATTATATCTATTATTCGAGACGATGTATTCGAGATTATATCTATTATTCGAGATTATACTAAATTGTTTTATATTTCTTTTGGCATAGTTAAATAAAAGCTATGGCGGACAATACCGACAGAGAGAGAGAACAGACCATGCTCGATATCATACACGGGCCAGATGATGATCAGAATGAAGAAGATTTTGACGCCTCCGAATTTCTAAACAACACCGGAGAGGGTGATATGATATTCGATCGCGACGACCGAGAAGATGAAGTCATGAACTACGACGAAGAACATGTTGATCCTGAAACAACAAACACCGGCGAGGTATATATATTTATATAAGCAGGAATCTGGTGATCATCGCATGTTTTAAATGAGTTGAAGATATATTAACGAATCGATCTTTCTTCTTTCAGCCATCCGGATCGAGCAAATCTTCAGGCAAAAGGACGAAACGAGGCCCGAACAAAAAGTTGAAGGAGGGCGTAAAGTACAATATCGAGGCAATCAGACCTAATGGCGAACCATTAGCGCCTAAGAAGATTGCGGACAAGTTCGTTCGTCAGTGCGGAGTTCTTGTGAAGGACTAACTCCTGATCTCCCTTCAAGAATGGAGAAAGGCAGCAAATCCACGTCCAGATGTTACTTTTGTCGACGAGAATCAAAAAAATCTGCATTGGGATACTCTCATGGAACATTTCACCCTACCAGATAATTTCACAGAAGCAGACGTGCGGAAAGTCAAGGACGCTGCTTTTAGGAAGATGGCGGTTGCATTCAAGAACCACAAGAGAATGACGTGGGAGAAGTACGTCAAGGGAGGAAGGAAGACTCCAGTATTCGAGGGGATACTAGAGAATCAAAGTGCTCATTGGGACGATTTCGTGAAATTCAAGGATTCAGAATTAGCTAAGGAACGGTCGAGAATAAACAAGAAGAATGCCGAAAAAAGGATAAGTTCCATAAGCTGGGGCCAGGTGGCTACACGGTGGCAATGCCTAAGTGGGATAAGTCTAAGAAAGAGATGGAGGATGCAGGTGTCACTCCGGTTAGTAAGAGCTGGCCCCCCAGGTGCAGGACTTGGTTCTATGCGCATGGGGAGGAGTTGGACCCGAAGACAGGCAATGTTTCGACGAAGGCATGCATGAACGGAGCCGATGATGCGCTACTTGTTGCAATAGAAGAGGCTCGATCGGGGGTGTTCCAGCCCAACAGAGAGAACGACGAGCTTACGCGTGCCCTGGGAAATCCTGAACACCCGGGAAGAACACGAGGCAAGGGCGCTATTCCGTGGTATGAGGGGTTTTCGGACTGGAACGCCGACTACAGAACCCGTGCGAGAAAGAAGATTGCGGAGGAGAAGAAGAGGAAGATGGAGGAGGAGCAAAGGAAGCTCGACTATGAACGCCTTCAAGGCCTAGAAGCAAGTCAAGCAGAATTGGGAGCTAAATTCCAGCGGCAGCAGGAGCAGATCGACTCACTTAGCCAGCAAAGGGGGTCTCAGCAGCTGCAGCAGCTAGCGGATGATCCAGCATTGGATACCACTGCCCCATCCATGTCGAGAAGCAGCGTGGGTTCCGCCCCGGGCGACGCAGTAGTGCTGGATAGATACCCCGTGGATGACATCACGGAGAACACTAACTGCGAGCTACACTTCAAAATGAAGAACATATCCATGAAGGTGGCGGACGTCGTTGCTTTTTCAAATTCCCCCGAGGCAACCTTCCATTGCAACCCGATTCCAGCGGGCTATGCTTGTGTCTTGGTTGATGAGGTGGTGGACCAATATTCGGGGCTAGAGCTTGACATTCCTAGAGGTGATGAGGAGCACACACTCGGAGATGCCAAACATCGTATCATCCTATGGAGAAAGGATTGCATCATTTTTCGAAGGCCACCGACACCGCGTCACCCGACTCCTCGTCGAAGTCCGCCACCGAGTCAGCGGACTCCCGCTCCTCCAAGTCCACCAACGTGTGAGGCCACTCCTCCTCCTCCAAGTCCGGCAAAGTGTCAAGCCACTCCTCCTCCAAGTCCGACACAGCGTCAGACGTCCACTCCTCCTCCAAGTCCAGCACAACCTCAGGCCACCCCTCCTCCAAGTACGGCACAGCTTCAGGCCACTCCTCCTCGTCCAACTCAGCCCCGTCAGCCGTCTCCGCCGCGTCAGCAATCGCAGAAGAGACACCCCGCAGCTATGGTGCGTAGCGGTACCAGTCAAGGTCATAGTATAGGAAGTACAGGCGGAGGCAAGCGATATAAATATGGTCCAAACCTCACTACTCCTCTTCCTGTGAGGGCTTACAACAGGACCGAGGAGCAAACCAATGCCATAGTGCGGGCAGAAGTCGACGCCCATTTTGGACCGAAACCGCCACCGCCGCCAAGGGAGAAAGTGCCTGTGGAAGTAGTTGACCACTTCATTCGTATGACTCAACAACCAGCTCCTAAGCCTGTTGACACAGACTATGAGCACCACATCAGGAAGTTACATCGACAACGTCTACAGAAGGAGGCGAGCTCGAGCTCGAGCAAACAACAAGCAGCTGTCGAAAAATGCGGGAAAACCGTTGCCCAGCTGGGAGAACAGGCGGCGCAATCGACCCCCCCGCTTGTTGTGCCGACAACACGTGATAGTACGCACGCCCAATATTATTGTGGCCAAACAGTTTATGTTCCCGAGGTGGGCGATGTGGTAATAACCCAGGAGCATATAATGCAGGCTGAAGAACTCAAGATCACTGTTGGACAACTCCTCGAGATCGAGGACATGCCTGTGATTAAAGAGGAGGAAATAAAACGGAAATATGTCCGGGGCCAACCTTTGGTCAAGCCAGAAGATGTCAAGAAGCTCCCAACGAGAATGTATGAATTGCATCAATGGTACATGGACATTACCAAGAGATCTGATCGAGAGTCCCCCATGGTGTATGTCAAGAAGGATAATTACTACCATGAGAAAGCTGTGGCCGTTGAGTATTCTGAACTGTTTCAGTTATACAATCAAGACGCACTCGACAAATCTATCGTCAGTTGCTATTGTCTGTAAGTGATTTCTTTCTGTAATTTAAGTCTCAAGCTAGCTGTAGTGATCCTTTTGATCAATCATTACCTGTAATTATCCTCACTATATTCTTTTCTGTGGTATTATGCAGGATGAAGATGTATGAAATGAGAAAAGGTGGACGCTATGGCATTGGGTTCATTGACCCAAACACCGTTAATCAATACACATGGAAAATGAGCAAGTATTATGAAAAGCAGGTAGAGGACAGCATGCTAGAGTTCTTGAAGTGCCTCAAATACAATGAAGATATACTACTTCCTTACAACTTCGAGTGAGTCACACTTTCTTGTACTACAAATTCTCTGTTTTTGCCTACTAGCTAGCTACATGTTTTTGCTTACATATGCCCGCTTAATTAAGACATGCAAACGTGTGTGCATGCAGATTTCACTGGATCTTGTGTATCATTAAAGTTGACGCCGGAACAGTTGAAATACTGGACTCGCTACTCAAAGAAAATAGTGACTACAACATCTTGTATGGGATAGTCAACAGGTAATTTCAATCATTATTAACTATATATCTCGGCCTATTTAGTTCGTCATTTCATGATATGAACTATTTAATAACCCCTTTATTCATTTTCTTTGTCGGCGGGCAAGGCTTGGGCAAGGTTCATCAGCGTCACGGAAGGCGAATGGAAACCACAGCTGAAATGGTTTCGATCCAAGGTAAGTAATTAAGTAGTACTAGCTAGCTAGCTGCCATCTCTTTAATTATCATGCTTGATTAATTATTATCTGATAAAATTAAATTCCATTCTCGTAATAAAGGCCCATGTGCATACTGCGTTTGCGAGAACATTTGCATGACGGCGTCCGAAAGGAGCAGATCTCAAAGACAGGAATGGGTACGCTTGTCAGAACACTATTCACAATTTTTACACCATTATCGATATCTAGTCACACAACTAATACACATGCATATTGATCTCCTTCTTAACAGTTCAAAGAGGTGTGGGACAAGCTCCTAGAAACGGAGCGCGTAGAAGCACTTCAAGAGGAAATAGCGGGATTTTTGCTTGACCAGGTCATAAATCCGAAGGGAGAATACTATTACCCGCTACCGCCCCCATCGAACATGTCATGAACCACTTCCAATTGGCATCGTGCTCCGAAGGCACCAATTAGGCTAATGCCACTGGCTCCGAAGGCAACATGCATATGTACGAGAAATTGTATATAGCTATACATGTGTGTATGTGTAAATTAATATGGTGGTTTGTGAGACATTGATGATATATATATATATGATTGGTTCTACTAGAAATTCTATTTATATATATATATATATATGCATAACGTGTACAATGTGTAGTACCGTAAAATACCAGCAAACGAAAAAGAATTAAAATGGAAAACACAAAATTAAATGAAAAAGAAATCATAAAACCAAAAATCCCCCAAACATTTTAGTACCGGTTGGTGTTACCAACCGGTACTAAAGGGCTCCCGGCCCCCGGAGCTGGCTCGTGCCACGTGGTTGCCCTTTAGCACCGGTTCGTGCTGAACCGGTACTAAAGGGGGGGGCCTTTAGTGCCGAAATGTTAGTGCCGGTTCCGAAACCGGCACTAAAGGGCCTTACGAACCGTGCTATTGCCCTGTTCTGCACTAGTGTTAATGACCAGCCGTTAGCGTGCGGAGTGACTTTAGATCTCCTGGTGGTCGAGTGGTTAGCTTCATGGTCGAGTGATAGTCTTCATGGTCGAGTGTCTTCGAGCTTGTCGAGTGGAACACTTCTGAGTCGATTGAAAGATGATTTCTTCTAAGGATGTCCTTGGGAAGGGTATCTCGGACAGGTCCATGGCCCTACCCTAGGTACATAGCTTCGTCATTAGCCCCCGAATGGATCGAGGTTTGAGTGGGGAAGGAGTTGAACATATATCCCCGACCCATCTTTAGTGCCTTGAGTGCGTCTGCTCTTGGATCAATGAATTGCAACGACGGCTTCAACTTCTTCTTGGTCGCCTTGATCCATTCATGTTTTTGTCGAGTGAGTTTCTTTACTTGAAGATCTCCAAGTGACGGTGTGGAGGGGATCCTCCATCTGACAAGTTGTTCTGCTGCCCGTGGATTTCACGGGATTCGAATTTCGGGAAGCGCGCGGGACGGAGGAGGCCGCAGTAATCGAATGGGATAGGACGGAGCCGCCTCGATCTCCGCGCCATCTTTTTCGCCACGTATCGTGCGCGCGACTGTTGCGGGATTTGACAGGATTGCCTGGGCCTACAGGTCAGCCACTCGGAAGCGACTTCATATAAGCTGCCGGCCCAGGGCTTTTGAACAGTGCGCCTTCACTTTTCCCCTTTCTTCTCGAATTCTTCCGCCACCTTTGCTCTCGTCTCGGCGCCGCCGGCCTGCTCGAGCTTCGCTTGTGGCAATGGTGAAGGAGAAGACGGCGGCCCTGGAGCGTGCGAAGAAAGCGACGGCGCAGGCGAAGGCGAAGAAGTCCGGTCGGCGCGGATCTTCTTCGAGGTCCGCTCTGCCGCCGGGCTGGATCCAGGGTGATTGGATGCCTTCGGCGATTCGACAAGACGACATCGATGATCTGATCGAGGGGGGATTCATCCCTCACAAATCTGCGCGTCTCCCGGGGAACGAGATCGAGCCACAGCCTCACGAGGGTGAGTGCATCCTCATTGCCACTCACGTCGACCGCGGATTTTCTTTGCCCCCTCATCCTTTTTTCCGGAGCTTCTTGAACTTTTTCGGAGCGCAACTCCATCACTTTACTCCAAATTCCATCGTGTATCTTGCTGCCTTCGTGTCTTTGTGCGAGAATTTCTTGGGTTGTCGACCTCATTGGGGTCTTTTCAAGCACATTTTCACCTGTCAATCCCAGACGGTGAAAAAGGCTAATCCGAGTGACGAGAGAACTCAAGTGATCCAGATGTGCGGGGCCTCGGGATTCAGATGAGAGGCAAAAGTTCTTTTCCAGCTATGATTCTTCCTGATTCAGTCCGCGGGTGGCAGTCGACCTGGTTCTACTGCAGAGACCAGCCGACCCCAGGACAGGCGACGGGTCTTCCCCCTTTCTCCCTGAACCGAGCAGAAAAACCTTCTTCTCTGAAAGTGACACCGGAAGAGAAGGCACAAGTCAAAGTGTTGGTTGGTCGAGTGGTTCAGCTTGTCCGCGACGGGGTGACTGGTATGGATTTACTAGAGGTCTTCCTCCGGAGACGCATCCAACCGCTCCAAGCTCATGATCATCCGATGTGGATGTACTCGGGTCTCGATGACACCACTCAGATTCACTCGGAGGAGGTCGAGGAGGCGACGTTGGAAGGGTGGTTGTCGAGTATCACGGGGAACAAGGACAACCCCCGAGGAGCCAGGAGGATTCCTCCACTCGACCAATCGTACGAAGTAGACCAGGTCCAATTCTGTATCTCTGACTGTGACCTTGCTTTCTTCATTCTATTTGCTTAAAATCAGTCGACTGACTTTTGTCTTGTTTGTTGTCTTCTAGACCATTTCTGAGATGTACTCGATGCCCAACGGGGCGCAAGAACAGGCCGAGGAGGGGGAGGCGAGCGGAGGTGAGAGTGAGGAGGAGTGGCAATCTGACGGTGAGGAGGAGGTGGATGACGACGACTCCAGTGGGGAGGAGGAGGAAGAAGTCGATCCTCCCCACACGGAAAGGCGATCCAAGCTCACCCATGACCCCGCGTGCGAGCGTGGAAAAGCGACTATGCCTGTTGGGCAGTCATCAAAACGCCCTCGGACGTCTTCTCCAGTGCCGACTGAAAAAGCACCGAAGCATCCACGAGCGGCGTCATCAAAGCCACCGAAGGCCTTGCCCAAGATGAAAGTGACCATTCCCACCATCTCCGGGTAACAACAGAACTTGCATTTTTTCGCTTAGCATGGATAGACTCTTGGTCGACTCATTGACTAAACCGACTGGTTTTTGAAACCTGTAGTGATGCTACCTCCGAGACTTCCGCCAAGAACGAAGACTAGGAAATGGAAGACGCTGTCACCTCCAACCTTGGTACGGTCTCTGTAGTTTCACTCTTGGTCGACTGACGATCTTTTCTGGTCGGTTGGATTTTCGTTTTTAACTTTGGATTTTTCCTATAGTTCCTCCTCATGTCATTGATCTCCCTGATGATGATGACGAAGTGCCGCTGAGGGCGAGGAGGAATAGAAAGGCGTCGGCTGGCAAGACACCCCAAACTGCATCAGTACCTAAGACACCAGTTCAGGAGGGTGGCAATACCACTCGGACTTCTGTGTCCTTCGCTGTGCCGCTGACGAGTGTTCGGCCTTCATCGTCGACTACTGATCCGCCTTCCCTTTTTGGCACACACCACGTCCCAGAGGACCAAGTGGGTGCTGCTAAGGAGGCTATACGGCAGGCGGGGATCATGATGGAGCAGGTGAAGGTGGTCCAGGAAGCCAGCCAAGCGGCTTACGATGCTAGTTCAGCCCTTCAAAGCAATGTCCAGGTTAGTTGATCACCGCTTGTTCTGTTAGGATATGCTATCTGAAGACTCTCTTTCCGAAGATCTTTACATCTGTACACCCACTGGGTGTGTCGATTGAATGTTTCGTACTAGTGGGGGCACGCTGAGTGCACCCACTGGGTGTAGCCCCCGAGACTATGGTGGACTACTGACGGTCGACTGTCGTCTTTGTATTTTTTTGTTTCTGCACTCTGACTTCTTCACTCGGTCTGGTCAGACCATGTCGAATGGAATCCTAGAACCAGTGGGGGCATGCTGAGTGCACCTACTGGGTGTAGTCCCCGAGACCATCCAGCAGTCGACGAAGGTCTGAAGAACCTTGTTTTTTTAAATCACGATGAGACCGTGTCTGACTGCTGGTAGTTAGCTATGGTCTAGGATCATAACCTCTTTGTCTCTTTCGGTCGACTGATCGGACCAAGTCGGTAGAACCAGTGGGGGCACGCTGAGTGCACCCACTGGGTGTAGTCCCCGAGACTACTGACGAATATTTTTGATTCGGCTGTAGTCTTAGAAATGCTACGATTTTTCTCTTAGTCGCTTGGAAGCGATCCATCTTTGATGTCTGTCGACTGACTTCTTCGCAGAAATCCTGCGAGCTTGTGGCTCGCTATAATGAATTAGAAAACAAACAGATCCAGCTCAACCTTGACTTGAAGCTTGCCCAGGAGAACTTGCAGAAGGCGAGAGACGAAGCAAAAGGTATGGCTTGTGAGAACCTGACGACTGTCTTTTCTTTCTGCCCATTCTTGATGCTGATCTCATCATCATTTTGCAGATAAAATGGAGGAGGCTCTGAAGAAGAAGGACCATGACCTTGGTGAGGCGCAGAAGGCGGCTTCAGAAAAAACGAAGCTTGCGGAAGAAAAACTGGCTTCGGTCGGTAAACTAGAAGAGGAGAACTCCAAACTGAAAGCTGCTCTCGACGCGGCCAACAAAGAGGTCAGCCGTCTGAAGAATGATAAGATAGCTCTGAACGACAAGGCAAGTGAGCTGGCGGGGAAGAGGAATGATCTGGAGGCTTATCTGGGAGGGCTCGCCAAGAAGTTATTCGTCATGCTTGAGGGTAATCTCTCCTACCTGACTAACTTGTAGTCATCAACTCAACGTAGAGCCACTAATTTATCTTTGAATTGTGTTTACAGAATTCTGCAAGAACTTCGAGGAGGAGACCAGTCGAGTGGAGACAAGCTTGGACCCCATTAACTCTCTGTCGTGGTTCCGACTCTGACAGTGATGTAGGGGGGTGAGTATGGAGAGGCTAGATCCTAGCTATTGGGAAGTTGTTACACGCGAGGTTTACGAGTTCAAGCCCTTCTCGGAGGAAGTAATAGCCCTACGTCTCGGAGCCCGGAGGCGGTCGACTGGATTATGCGTGTATGGATTACAGGGGTGCGAACCCTTCATACTGAGGAGGGGGGTGGCTTATATAGAGTTCGCCAGCCCCCTGCTGCCCTCAGTAATGCAGGGTTTAAGGTACATTTAAGATTGGGCGTTACTGGTAACGCCTCTAATAAAGTGCTATAATGACCATGAAGACTACTTAACAGCTGACCGTTTGCCTACGGAGTGACTGTAGGTCTCCTGGCAGTCGAGTGATTAGCTTCATGGTCGAGTGGTAGCTTCTCGGTCAAGTGTCTTGAACCTGTCGAGTGGAGTACCTTCAAGTCGATTGATAGCTGATTTTTTCTAGGGATGTCCATGGGTAGGCTCTTTGGACGGGTCCGTGCCCCTACCCTAGGTACATAGCTTCATCATTAGCCCCCGAATGGATCGAGGTTAGAGTGGGGAAAGAGTTGGGGATCCTTTCTGACTGGTTCTTTGGGGCTGTATGAGTGCCTCGTTTAGGGTCAGTTGTCACGGATGACGTCATCAACCTCTTTCAGTCGCCTTGATCCATTCTAGGCCCTTCGTCGAGTGAATATCTTTGCTTGCGACATGCCGAGTGTTGGTGCGAGCGGGATACTCTGTTTTTGGCAAGTGGTTCTGCGGCCCGCGGATCTCACGGGATTCGGATTTTGGGAAGCGCGCGGGACGGGAGCAGCCGCAGTAATCGGAAGTGATAAAGCGGAAACTCCTCGATCCTCGCGTCGCCTTTTTCGCCACGTACTGCGCGCGCGTCTGCTGCGGGATTTGACCGGACTGCCTGGGCCTACCAGTCAGCCACTCGGGAGCGGCCCCTTATAAGTTGCCAGCTCGGGGTTTCCAAGACGTGCGCTTCTCTTCTTCTTTCTTCTTCCTCTCTCCCTTCGCCAGCCCTCCCGTGACCTTCGGCCGTACCCTAGCGCCGTTAGCCCGTGTGAGACCTCACCGGCGACGATGGTGAAGGGCAAGACCACTGCTTTGGAGCGCGCGAAGAAGGTGGCGGCGGCGGGGAAAGGAAAGAGGTCTGCACGAGGCGGATCTTCCTCCCGGACCACCCTGCCCAAGGGTTGGATTCAAGGCGACTGGATGCCATCGGTGCTCCGGCAGGATGATCTCGATGACATGGTCGAGGGAGGAGCCATTCCCCACGAGGCTACGCGTCTCCCGGGGAGGGAGATCGAACCTCAACCCCGCGACGGTGAGTGCGTGCTCCTCGCCACCCACATCGACCGAGGGTTTTCTCTGCCTCCCCATCCATTCTTCCGGAGCTTCTTGAATTTCTTCGGAGCGCATCTCCATCACTTTACCCCCAACTCCATAGTCTATCTTGCCGCGTTCATTTCCATGTGCGAGGCCTTCCTGGGTTGCCATCCGCATTGGGGGCTTTTCAAGCATATTTTTACTTGCCGCTCTCAGTCGGTTAAAAAGGCCAAGTCGAGTGATGAGAAGACGCAAGTGATCCAGCTGTGCGGGGGCCTGGCGATCCAGACGAGGGGGAAGAGCTGTTTCCCCTCTATCACATTCCCGGAGTCGGTCCGCGGCTGGCAGTCGACCTGGTTCTACTGCCAGGACCAGGCGACCCCCGGACAGTCGACTGGTCTTCCTCCTTTTTCCCTCGACCGAGCCGAGAAGCCTGTCTCTCTGAAAGTCACGCCGGAGGAAAGGGCCCAAGTCAAGGTATTGGCGGGTCGAGTGGTTGAGCTTGTCCGTGAGGGGGTGGGATGGACCTGTTAGAGGTCTTTCTCCAGAGGCGCATCCAACCGCTCCAGGCGCGAGACCACCCGATGTGGCTGTATTCTGGCCTTGACGACACCACTCGGATCCACCCGGAGGAGGTCACCGACGAGATGCTGGAGGGGTGGTTTTCAAGCATCACGGGGAACAAAGACAACCCCGGAGGAGCCAGAAGGGTAATTCCACTCGACAACTCATATGAAGTGGATCAGGTATGTCTTTGTGTCGGATATCTGGCCTTCTGTATTGGTCTTCTTTGGGTAAGTCGATTGACTTTCGTCCTGTCTGTTGTCTTCCAGGCGACCACTGAGATGTACTCGACGCCCAACGGGGCACAAGGGTCGACTGAGGAAGGTGAGGGGAGCGGAGGCGAGAGCGGGGACGACCAGGGCGAGTGGGAGTCCGACGGTGAGGGAGAGGAAGGCGACGGCATCTTCTCCAGCGAAGAGGAGGAGGAGGCTGAACCCTCCCGCCTGGAGGGGCGATCCAAGCTCACCCACGATCCAGCGCAGGAACGTGGCAAGGCGACTGCTCCTGTTGGGCAGTCGTCGAAACGCCCTCGGACTTCTTCTCCTCCGCCGACCGGGAAGGCTCCCAAGCACCCACGAGCGACGCCATCCAAGCCGCCCAAGGCCTTGCCCAAGATGAAGATAGCTATTCCCACCATTTCCGGGTAACAGTAACACTTGCTTTCCTTTGTCGACTGTGGACGGATCCTTGGTCGATTCACTGGGCCAACTGACTAACTTTCGAGATTTGCAGTGGTGCAACTTCTGAGGTCTCCGCCAGGAACGACGACCAAGAGATGGAGGACGCTGTCACCTCCAACCCTGGTACGATCACTGACGTCCTGCTCTCGAGTCGACTGAAACTTTATTGCGACTCTGGTCGATTGAATGTTTTCCTTGCAGCTCCTCCTCATGTTATTGACCTCCCGGACGACGATGACAACGAACCACTGAGGGTGAAGAGGAAGAAGAAGGCATTGGCTGGCAAGACTCCGCAATCCACTCCGGCGCCTGAGGCCGTAGTTCGGGACAATGGCGAACCCACTCGGGCTTCCGTGACTTTCGCTGTTCCTCTGACGAGTGTGCGGCCTTCAGCGTCGACTGCGGATCCGTCTTTGCTTTTTGCTGCGTACCCCGTCCCTGAGGACCAAGCGGCTGCTGCGAAGGAGGCTGTACGCCAGGCTGGAATCATGATGGAACAGGTGAAAGTGGCTCGGGAGGCTTGCCAGGCGGCTTATGACGCAAGCTCGGCTCTTCAGAGCAATGTCCAGGTCAGTCGACTTCAACACTTGGTCTGTTTCGGTATGTCCTTTGAAGAATCTCTTTCTCGAAGATCTTTAAGTTTGTACACCCACTGGGTGTGTTTGCCAATTCTTGGACGAGTGGGGGCACGCTAAGTGCACCCACTTGGTGTAGTCCCCGAGACTACGGTGGACTGCTGGCAGTCGACTGTAGTCTTTAAATTGAGTCGTTGTAGTTGAGTTTCTTCGCTCTGTCTGATCGGGTCATGTCGAATGGAATGGTATCCTGTCGACTGCGGGCAGTCGACGTCTTTCTCTTTTTTTTACTGTGGGGGCACGCTGAGTGCACCCACTGGGTGTAGTCCCCGAGGCTACTGTCGAATGTTTCGCTTCGGCTGTAGTCTTAGAAACTCCATTATTGTCTCTTAGCTGCTCGGAAGCAACTTGTCTTGGACTCGACTTCAGGGGTCGGTCGGGTGGGATAGGAACTGGTGGGGGCACGCTAAGTGCACCCACTGGGTGTAGTCCCCGAGACTATGGTGGACTGCTGGCAGTCGACCGTAGTCTTAGTATTTATTGCCTTTGTTGCTTTTTTTTACTGAAATTGTAACTCCTCCCCTTTGACTTCAGAGATCTTGTGATCTTGGAACCCGCTTGGCTGACTTGGAGAAGCAGCAAATTCAAATGAACCTTGATCTGGAGCTGGCCAGGACAGAGCTGCAGAAGGTCAGAGACGGCGTCGCAGGTAAGACGCCTTTGTCGACTGGTTAGTTTTTAGGCTTGAGTATCTTTTCGCTTTCTCCGACTCAATCATCATTTTTTTGCAGAAAAACTGAAAGAAGCTCTGGCGAAGAAGGATCAGGACTTGGCTGCTGCCCGTAAGGAGGCTGATGACAAGACTGTTCTGGCCACACAGAAGCTGGCTTCGGTCGACCAATTGGAAAAAGAGAATACCAGGTTGCAGACCGCTCTGAATGAAGCCAACAGGTTGACTGCAAATTGGAAGAAGGAGAACCTCCTCTTGGGCGAGAAGATGGAAGGCATCGCTCGTAGGAGGGACGACCTAGAGGGCTACTTGAGGAGTTTTGCCAAGAAGTTGTACATCAAGCTCGAAGGTGCACATTCAGTTCCGACTGTTTTTTTGTGTCGACTCAGTTTTATGAAATTTGACTTATCCTTGGGTCGTGTATGCAGAACTTTGCCAGAACTTTGAAGAGGAGACTGGGCGGATCGAAACAGGTTTGGATCCAATCAACTCTCCGGTGAAAGATGAAGCTGCCATGAACCTGCTCCGACTGGAATCTCGTGTTGACGGCGTCGTGGATTACTTGGCTCAACTGAAGGTTGCCATGACGCGGATCGACCCGACGCTTTGGCTAGAGTCTACGCTCCAGAATGATCTCGAGTCTCTGATGACTCGACTCAACGGAATCCCTGACCGAGTGCAGGAGTGGAAGAAGTCTTCAGCTCGGTGTGGCGCTGAGGTGGCTCTGTCTCTGGTCCGCGTCCATTGCAAGGAGGTGCGGGAGGAGAAGCTGGCCGCCATCCAAGTCGCCAACACGAGGAAGCACAACTTCCAGGACTTCATGGAGACATTTATTGCTGCTGCTACCCGTATCACAGACGGGATCGACTTGGATGAGTTTGTCGCCCCTGCCAGTCCTCCTCCTCCTGAGGAATGAAAAAACTTGCCTCGGAATGCCGAGTGTATTTTGTAATCCGTTAAAACTCCGCCTTAAATTTGCCTCGGAATGCCGAGTGGAAGTGTAACAGTTAAACTCTGCCGAGCCGGGGGCTCGAGTACTTTGATCTGAGGTCTCTGGGACCTTTTAGGCTTTATTTGAACTTGATTTGTCGTTGAATCTCTTTGTGGATGACCCGTCGAGTGGAATTTGGTCTTCACTCGAAATAACTTTGTGTCTGTGGTGCAGCTCCGAAGGAGAAGGTAGTAGTCGATCTACACCCTGTTACTGCAGAGTGGGACGGAGCGCACATTGTATTTGTGGCGAAGCTCTCCAGGAGGAGGTGGCGGTCGACCCACACCCTGTTGCTGTGGGGTGGGACAGAGCGCACATTGTATTTGTGGCGAAGCTCTCCAGGAGAAGGTGGCAGTCGACCTGCCCCTCATCGTCCTTGGGAAATGAGATGTGTTTCATACTTAGGCGAGCGCTGGGCTGCAGCTAAGCCTCCGAGCGGGAGGTTTGCTCTCGCTCGGTAGGATTTCAAACTTAGGCGAGTGCTGACTGCAGCTAAATCTCTTCATAGGAGAACTTAGGCGAGTGTTGGACTGCAGCTAAGCCCCCCGAGTGGGAGGTTTGCTCTCCACTCGGTAGGATTTTTTAAACTTAGGAGAGTGCCGACTGCAGCTAAGTCTCTTTGTAGGAGAACTCAGGCGAGTGCTGGACTGCAGCTAAGCCCCCGAGTGGGAGGTTTGCTCTCCACTTGGTAGGATTTTTCAAACTTAGGCGAGTGCTGACTACAGCTAAGTCTCTTCGTATGAGAACTTAGGCGAGTGCTGGACTGCAGCTAAGCCCCCGAGTGGGAGGTTTGCTCCCCACTCGGTAGGATTTTTCAAACTTAGGCGAGTGCTGACTGTAGCTAAGTCTCTTCGTAGGAGAACTTAGGCGAGTGCTGGACTGCAGCTAAGCCCCCGAGTGGGAGGTTTGCTCTCCACTCGGTAGGATTTTTCAAACTTAGGCGAGTGCTGACTGCAGCTAAGTCTCTTCGTAGGAGAACTTAGGCGAGTGCTGGACAGCAGCTAAGCCCTCGAGTGGGAGGTTTGCTCTCCACTCGGTAGGATTTTTCAAACATAGGCGAGTGCTGACTGCAGCTAAGTCTCTTCGTAGGAGAACTTAGGCGAGTGCTGGACTACAGCTAAGCCCCCGAGTGGGAGGTTTGGTCTCCACTCGGTAGGATTTTTCAAACTTAGGCGAGTGCTGACTGCAGCTAAGTCTCTTCGTAGGAGAACTTAGGCGAGTGCTGGACTGCAGCTAAGCCCCCGAGTGGGAGGTTTGCTCTCCACTCAGTAGGATTTTTCAAACTTAGGCGAGTGCTGACTGCAGCTAAGTCTCTTCGTAGGAGAACTTAGGCGAGTGCTGGACTGCAGCTAAGCCCCCGAGTGGGAGGTTTGCTCTCCACTTGGTAGGATTTTTTTTTTGAACTTAGGCGAAACGGATTCGCGGCTAAGTCACCCACTGGGGGTTTTCGTATGTAAACAAAAGTGACAGCAATCATTGGAACACTCTTGACTTTGATAAAAATGAACTGCGGAAGTTTCTCTTATTACATCTTTATAGGAAGGAACTTAAGTGTAAAAGTGGCGGAGCAGCTCCGCGTTCCAAGCTTGTGGCTCGTCGATCTGGCGATCAACATTGTAGAGGTGATACGCTCCGTTGTGGAGGACTCTGGTGATGATGAAGGGGCCTTCCCAAGTAGGAGCAAGCTTGTGTGGTTTCTGTTGATCCACTCGGAGGACAAATCTCCTTCTTGGAAGGCTCGACTCTTCACATGCCGGGCATGGAATCGACGCAAGTCTTGCTGATAAATGGTCGATCTGATCATGGCCATCTCTCTTTCTTCTTCCAGGAGGTCTACTGCACCTTGCCGAGCCTGTTCTGCTTCATCTTTGGTGTAAAGCTCGACTCGGGGAGCGTTGTGAAGGAGATCACTTGGCAAAACGGCTTCGGCTCCATAAACAAGAAAGAATGGGGTTCTTCCAGTCGACCGATTAGGGGTGGTCCTTAATCCCCACAGAACTGATGGAAGCTCGTCGACCCAGGCACCTGCCGCGTGCTTGAGATCATGCATTAGTCGAGGTTTTAGTCCTTTGAGGATCAGACCGTTTGCTCTTTCAGCTTGTCCATTCGACTGGGGATGGGCGACTGATGCATAGTCGACTCGAGTGCCTTGAGAGGCGCAAAAGGCTCTGAACTGGTCTGAATCGAAGTTTGACCCATTGTCAGTGATGATGCTGTGAGGGACTCCATATCTGAATGTTAGTCCTCTGACGAAACTAATAGCAGTGCAAGCATCGAGGTTCTTGATGGGTTTAGCTTCAATCCATTTGGTAAACTTGTCGACTGCCACAAGCACATGGGTGAAACCGCTCCTGCCTGTTCTCAGAGGACCGACCATGTCCAGTCCCCAGACAGCGAAGGGCCAGACGAGTGGAATGGTCTTCAGGGCTGATGCGGGCTTGCATGACATGTTGGAGTAGAACTGACACCCCTCACACTTGTCGACTATCTCCTTTGCCATCTCATTTGCTCTTGGCCAGTAAAATCCCGCTCGGTATGCTTTGGCCACAATGGTCCGAGAGGACGCATGGTGACCACAGGTCCCCGAGTGGATCTCATCAAGGATCATCTGACCTTCTTCCGGTGTTATGCACTTCTGACCGATTCCAGTCGCGCTTTCTCTGTACAACTGTCCTTTTATGACTGTGAAGGCCTTGGATCGATGGACGATCTGTCGAGCCTCTTCTTCGTCCTCCGGGAGTTCTTTTCTTAGGATATACGCGATGTACGGTACCGTCTAGTCGGGAGTGATCGCCAAGACTTCCATGATTAGGTCGACCATGGCAGGAACTTCGACTCCAGTCGGATCTGTGGCACTTTTCGGCTGCGGGGTTTCTTCTGTGAAGGGATCTTCTTGGACTGACGGCGAGTGGATGTGTTCCAGGAACACGTTGCTGGGAATGGCTTCCCTCTTGGAGCCTATCTTTGCCAGATCATCAGCTGCCTGATTTTTCAGTCGGGGAATGTGATGAAGCTCCAACCCCTCAAATTTCTTTTCTAGCTTTCTTACTTGTTGCAGTAACCGGTCATAGCCGGACTTCTGACGTCCCGCTCCTTCATCACTTGATTAACCACTAAATCCGAATCGCCATAGACCATGAGGCGACGGACGCCGAGTGAAATGGCCATGCGCAACCCATACAAAAGTGCTTCATACTCTGCTTCATTATTGGAGGAATCAAAGTGAATCTGGAGAACATATCTGAGCTTATCTCCTCGGGGGGAGACTAAGACTACTCCCGCGCCGGAACCATTAAGCATCTTAGATCCATCGAAGAACATGGTCCAGTGCTCCGAGTGAACTTGAGTCGGAAGTTGCTGTTCAATCCACTCGGCGATCAAATCTGCGATTGCTTGGGACTTGTTAGCCTTCTTTGCCTCGAACTTGATATCTAAGGGAAGGAGTTCAATCGCCCACTTGGCCACTCGACCAGCTGCATCTCTGTTGTGCAGAATATCTGACAGTGGGGCGTCGCTGACAACTGTAATGGAGTGGTCAGAGAAGTAATGTGCAACCTTCTTTGTGGTCATGTAAATCCCAT
>NC_053023.1:7411846-7430804 GCF_003073215.2 Triticum urartu
GATGAGGTAGGAACCTATTTCCTTTTATATCAAACCCTGAGAGTTCTATGTTATGCTTATACTACTCTGAGATGCTCGTAGACGTGGTTTGGTTTTGAGTGATCCATGATAGATGTGAGAGTTATTATTAATTAATGGTTAAACTTAAGGCGGTTACTTTAATACACATCTGGGTGGATTGGTTGGGGCACCCTGGAGAAGCTAGTGGTTGTCCGGACACCTGGAGCAATCTAGTGTTGTCCTAGGATATCCCGGAGTACCCGTGTGATCATCCTATGTTTTGCCACCCAGGCTCAAAAGGATCGTGAGATTATTCATGCTAGAAACTTCCGTGTGCAGCCACAAGCCATTATGGGCTCTGGCATAGTTGAGTAAGTTGTGTGACCTCTTTTAGTGGTAGGCTAGCAGATGTAGGGGATGTAGGTGGTACGGTCTACCTAGAGTAAAGAGTTAATGCTTCTGAAAGACTGTGTTTCGGTCATCCATTTCTCAAACACCATGTAGTGCGAGAAATCCAACGGAGGAGATCGAGTCTTGTGGGGAAAAGTGTGCAAACCTCTGCAGAGTGTACAAACTAATCATGATTAGTCGTGTCCCCGGTTATGGACATCTTGAGTATCTGGTACTTGAATTATTGATTTGATCTCATCACTTTACTTAATTAATTTGTTGGGTTATAATGATTATTTTGGGATTGAGTTGGAGGAACCTTCTCAATCATTTTCAACCAACTTTGTAGTTAAATAAAATATATTCCTTTGCTGTAGGAAAAAATTAGCTTTATGCAAATGATAACCATAGAGCCTCCACCAGCCATATATGCATGTAGTGATAGCTGTTATTTGTTCATTGCTCTATAGTGTTATCTTGCCAGCATATTCCATGTGCTGACCTATACAGGCTGCAATGTATTATCTTGCAGAGTTTTCAGACGAAGAGTAAGGTGCACTAGGTCGTTGTCATGCACTCAGTTTTGTCGTGGAGTTGGATGGACTCTTCTACCTTCAAAGCTTCCGCTGTTATCTTATTTAGATGGCCTTCAGCCATATTATTGTAATAAGTTCTCTTTTGAGACATTTGATGTAATAAGTGTGTGACTGAACTCTGTTATAAATCCTTGAGTACTGTGTGTGACGGCAATACCAATCCAGGAATGACACTTAGGCACAGAGACTTGATCGTCTGAGGTCGGGTTGCTACAAGATGGTATCAGCGCACACGCTGACTGTAGGATGCGACCACTAGGATAAGCCGTAGGACACTCTTCTCTACTCATTTCTGACTCCTCTCCATTTTCTACTCTATAGATGGCGAATCCAAGGAACAAGTTTGCTCAACCGGATGATGACAACCCTTTCGGACGACACCTGAAGGAAGCCACTAGGTACTTGAGCATCAAAATACCAAGCTTCACCGGGACCTACACTACCACTCTACCTGAAGAAGAGCACTGGACGATTCAAGTACATGTTCCAGGAAGGACATTCACACCAGTTACCGAGCCCATAGAGTTTTCCTTTGATGCACCAACCTAGAGTTTAGGAAAGAGCATGGCCGCCCACATCGCCATGGGACGCATTGGCGAGGTATACCACAAGGATCTTAAGGACACTATCTACCAGATATGTGGACGCCGAGATGAGCAATGGGAGATGATTTGCACCAGGAGGATAAGTCCATTGCAGCCTACATCCAGGAGTTAAATCAGCACATTCGTCGTTAGGAGAACCAGATATGCGCCAGCATGATAGACATGAAGAAAGTAATGACCAGGAACATGGAGCTAGAAGAGGAACTCAAGTCTACATGCGACGGATATGAAGAGGAAATTACAGTACTACTGGAGAAGAATGAAGATCTGAAGAAGTTAGGGATATTCATGGGAGATCCCGCACCTGAGGAGGACAACCACCCTGAAGACTGCATCATAATCGACGCACCGACTCCGACCCTGATAGTGATGATGATTACGAAGATGAAGCTGGAGCAGATATCATGGAGTCTTCCACCGATCAAAATTTCTAGTCGACCACCATATTACTATTAGTATCCCCCATGTATATAGTAATAGTCTGAGTATTTTGTAACGGTAGTTTAGAATCGATTGTATGATCTTGTTTGAATTGAGTGGTGTGAAATGAATGTGTTTGTCTCATGTGCATATGGGTAGTGATCTCTCTTTAGACCTCACTCTATTCTATTCTCACCCCTCTAAACCTATCAAATGCCTCCGAGATGTGACCCCAGATTTGTCTTCCCACCGGAGCTCACTCAATTGATCCAATAGCAGAATGCCTTGATGCAGTTGCTAGTCCAGAACCAAGGCAACAACAACAACCCACCGCCACCACCTCCAGTTGACAAATTAGCCCGTTTCCTAAGGTTGAACCCACCGGTGTTCTCTAGTAGCACCGAGCCGATTGTGGTTGATGATTGGCTCCGTAGGATTGGAAGGGAGCTGACCACTGCTGGTTGCACAGATGCTGAGAAGGTGCGCTTTGCCGCACACCAACTGGATGGACCAGCAGCCTCATGGTGGGAGAATTACACAACCACTTTCCCCATAGCCAATGTCACTTGGGATCTGTTCCAGCAAGCATTCCGCACTACACACATCTCAACCGGAGCTATGAGCATGAAGAAGCGTGAGTTTCACAACTTACGCCAGGGAAACCGTACCGTGGGGCAATATGTGGATGAGTTCAGTAAGTTAGCTCGTTACGCCCCAGATGATCTGGCCACAGATGCCGCAAAGCAGGAGAAGTTTATGAAAGGGCTGAATGATCAGCTGAGTATGCAGTTGATAGTGGCAACATTTGCTAACTACCAGGAGTTGGTAGACAGGGCTCTTATGATTGAAGGCAAGCAGCAGCAGATAGAGAGCCGCAAGAGGAAGTATGGACAAGGGAAGTACAACTCTGGAGCTCAGCAGAAGCCTCGTTTTACTTCAAACTCGGGATGACATACCCATCATAACCATGGAGGGAGTTCACATAACCACAATGGCCCCAAGAATGGTAATGGGAATGGAGGAAACAACGGTTAGAACCGTTTCAACCCCACTACACCCGCCAAGAAGGATCTAAGTCACATTACTTGTTTCAAGTGCGGGAAGACTGGACACTACGCCACCGAGTGTCCTGAAGCAAAGAATGGAAATGGCAATGGAAGCTCAGGGAAGAAGCCAAACCCTTTCACCATAGGTCAAGTGAACCACATCAACGTGGAGGAAGTTGAAGAGCAGCCTGACGCAGTGATGGGTAAGTTTTTGATTAAGTCATTTACTGCACTCATTCTTTTTGATACTGGTGCATCGCATTCATACATATCAAGGGGATTTGTGGATAAGTATAAGTTGCCCACCAAAGTTCTTTAGACACCTATGTTAGTAAGCTCGCCAGGAGCTGAGTATATGGCAAGCAGAGGATGTTTTCAGATGCCATTGACCATAGGTAGACATGTTTTCCCCTCAGACCTAATAATTTTGGAGTCCCAAGGATTGGTTATAATATTAGGTATGGATTGGTTATTGAAGTATGGAGGAAACATCGATTGTGCTAGTAAGTCGATTTTGCTCACCACCCCGGAGGGAAAAAGGATCAAGTATGTGTCTAGGCATGCGCCAAGAAGGACCCAAGTAAATTCTCTCTCGGGAGCTGTTCAGGAAGAAGTGCCCGTTGTGAAGGATTACCCGGGTGTATTTCCAGAGGAATTACCAGGTATGCCGCCAAATCGAGACATTGAGTTTTTGATAGAGCTATTGCCAGGCACCAGACCAATATCAAAGAGGCCATACTGGGTGCCCGCAAATGATCTGGAGGAGATTAAGAAGCAAATCAAGGGGCTATTGGAGAAAGGTTACATTCGACCAAGTTCGTCACCGTGGGGAGCCCTAGTGCTCTTGGTTGAGAAGAAGGATGGATCCTTGAGAATGGTTGTTGATTATCGAGCATTGAATGAAGTGACAATCAAGAACAAATACCCTCTACCGATGATCAATGATTTGTTTGACCAGCTGCAAGGAGCTAAAGTTTTCTCCAAGATCGATCTACGATCAGGATACCACCAGCTGAAGATCCGAGAATAGGATATACCTAAGACAACTTTTACCACAAGGTACGGGCAATATGAGTATACGATCATGTCATTTGGATTGACTAACGCCCCTGCCTACTTCATGAGTATGATGAATAAATTTTTCATGGAGTTCTTGGATAAGTTTGTTGTGGTATTCATTGATGATATTTTGGTGTACTCGAGGAATGAAGAGGAACACAAGGAACACTTGCGCTTAGTTCTCGAGAAGCTCAGGCAACATCAGTTGTATGCCAAATTTAGCAAGTGTGAGTTTTGGTTGAAGGAAGTTGGATTTCTTGGACATGTTATATCGGGAGAAGGTATAGCAGTAGACCTCATGAAGGTTCAGTCTGTCAATTGTATGCCAAATTTATCAAGTGTGAGTTTTGGTTGAAGGAAGTTGGATTTCTTGGACATGTTATATCGGGAGAAGGTATAGCAGTAGACCTCACGAAGGTTCAGTCTGTCACTGAGTGGTTGGCACCCACCTCAGTTGGAGAGATCCGCAGTTTTCTAGGACTCGCATGATATTACCGGAGGTTCATTGAGAATTTCTCCAAGATTTCGAAACCCGTGACAGAGTTGTTTAAGAAGGACACCAAGTTCAAATGGACTGAAGATTGTGAGGCCAGTTTTCACGAGTTGAAGAAACGGTTGGTTACATCCCCAGTGTTGATCCTTCCAGATATACGCAAGGATTTCCAAGTGTATTGCGACAATTCTCGCTTAGGACTTGGAGGAGTACTAATGCAGGACGGAAGAGTTGTTTCATACGCCTCACGTCAGCTTCGACCTCATGAGTTGAATTATGCCACCCATGATTTGGAGTTAGCAGCCGTAGTGGATGCGCTCAAGACATGGAGACATTTTCTGATTGGGAACAGATGTGATGTGTACACGGATCACAAGAGTTTGAAGTACATTTTCATGCAGAAGGAGTTAAATCTCAGACAAAGGAGATGGTTGGAGCTTATAAAGGATTATGATATGAAGTTGCACTATCACCTAGGAAAGGCCAATGTCGTAGCAGATGCTTTGAGCCGAAAGAGTTATGCCAATACCCTCATAAGCGGAGGATTAATGTAGGAGTCAGTCGAGAATCTCAAGGAGCTTCGTTTGGAGATAGTTCCAAGAGGTTTTGTGGCAACAATGGAGGTTCAGTCTACATTATTGGGAAAGATTCGAGAAGCTCAAAAGGATGATCAGGAAATTGCAGAGATAAAGGAGAAGATGAGAAAAGGAAAGGCCAAAGGTTTCCATGAGGATGAGAATGAGACTTTATGGTTTGAGGATCGTATATATGTGCCCAGTAATGTGGATATCAGGAAGTTAATACTTCAGGAAGCTCATGACTTGCCATACTCGATTCACCCCGGAAACACCAAGATGTATTTGGATTTGAAGGAGCGTTTCTGGTGGACAGGTATGAAGATGGATATTGCCGAGTATGTAGCAGTATGTGATGTATGTTAGAGAGTGAAGGCAGAACATCAGAAGCCAGCAGGATTATTACAGCCTATGCCGATTCCCAAAAGGAAGTGGGAAAAGCTTGGCATGGATTTTATCACCGGATTACCCAGGACCCGATTGGGATATGATTCAATCTGGGTAGTAGTTGATCGCTTGACCAAGGTATATCACTTTATCCCAGTGAAAACCACCTATACAAGCGCGAAGTTGGCCAAGATATATATGACTAGGATCGTATGTCTGCATGGAGTTTCGAGGACCATCGTATCAGATAGAGGGACCCAGTTTATCTCGAAGTTTTGGAATCAGCTGCACCAGACTTTGGGTACTAGGCTAGAGCTCAGTACAGCCTTTCATCCGTAGACAGATGGACAGACCAAGAGAGTCAATCAGATTCTGGAGGACATGTTGAGAGCTTGTGCGCTAGATTATGGATCTAGTTGGTATGACAATTTACCTTACGCAGAATCTCATACAACAACAATTATCAGGCTAGTTTGAAGATGGCACCTTTCAATGCTTTGTATGGATGGACATGCAGGACACCGTTAATGTGGGATGAAGTTGAAGACCGCCAGTTGTTTGGACAAGATTTGATTAAGGAGTCCGAAGAGAAGCTCAAGTTGACTCGAGATAGACTAAAGATAGCCCAGTCGAGGCAGAAGAGTTATGCAAATACTAAACGCAAGGAGGTAGTCTATGAGATTGGAGATCGAGCATATCTTCGTGTGTCACAGCTGCGAGGAGTTAAACGATTTGGAGTTAAAGGAAAGTTAGCCCCGAGATTTGTAGCACCATACCAAGTTCTAGAACACATGGGAGAGGTTGCCTACAAGTTGGAGTTACCCGAAGGATTTTTAGGAGTTCACAATGTATTTCACGTTTCCCAGTTGAAGAAGTGCCATGCTGAGATGGCCGATATTCCCCTGAGAGATACAGTGCCCCTGGAAGCAATTCAGTTGGATAGTGATCTAACCTACGAGGAGAAACCTGTCAAGATTCTCGAGTTTGCCAGCCAAGTTACCCGCAGTAAGGTTATCAAGTTTTGCAAAGTTCAGTGGAGCCACCATACGGAGGATGAAGCCACCTAGGAACGAGAGGAAGACCTATGGAAAGACCACCCACACATATTTCCTAGCCAACCCAAATCTCGAGGGCGAGAGTCATCTTTAGGGGGTAGGTTTGTAACATCCCAATTTTCAATTTGGATGTTGTACATAGGTCATCATATGCATATCATATTTATTTGCATTTTTTTGTGATGCCAGAAATCTTAAGAAACTCAAGGACCCAAGGAGAGAGTTGGGGATTTCATTCATTTTCATATTTGATTTTTCTCAAATTTGAAAAGAGGATCAATTTGTTTTAATCTTTTTCTCTCCGAATATTTCTAATATTAAAAATAAAAGAGAGAAGATAATATGACTTCTTCAAAAAGAGAGGAGTATTGGAGGAAATTTTTTAAAATCAAATATACAATTTATTTGGATTTTATTTGCTATTTTATTTGAATTAGAAAAAAATATGCATCATTTTAAAATTGCATTTTTAGGGAAGAAAAATGTTCACTTTGTTCTAAATATTTTATTTAGACGGTGAAAATTGTTTTTGGCATTTTTAGAATTTTTTATTAGGATTTTCTTTAGCATAATTTATTTAAAGAAAATTCCGCCCGACTGGGCCAAAGGCCGAGCCGGGCCGCCGACGCCTTCCTTGCAGATGGTTTGGTTGAGTGTATCCATGACAGATGTGAGAGTTGTTAAATAATGGTTAACTTAAGGTGGCTACTTTAATACACATCTGGGTGGATTGGTTGAGGCACCCCGGAGCACCCAGTGGTTGTCTGGGCACCTGGGGCAATCCAGAGCTGTCCTGGGACATCCCGGAGTACCCATGTGATCATCCTATGGAATGCCACCCAGGCTCAAAGGGATCATAAGATTATTCATGCTAGAAACTTCCGTCTGCAACCACAAGCCATTATGGGCTCTGGCATAGTTAAGTAAGTTGTGGGAAACCTTTCCATGATGGGCTAGCAGATGTAGGGGGTTGTAGGTGTACCAGCCTATCTATCGGTTAAGGGGACCTCTTCGGAAAGACTGTGTCTCGGTCATCCGTTTCTCAAACATCATGTGGTGCGAGAAATTCAACGAAGGATATCGAGTCTTGTGGGTAAAAGGGCGCAAACCTCTGTAGAGTGTACAAACCAATCATGGTTAGCCGTGTCCCCGGTTATGGACAACTTGAGTATCTGGTTCTTGAATTATTGATTTTATCTCATCACTTTACTTAATTAAATTGTTGGATTGTTATTACTTTTTAATTGGGATTGAGTTGGAGGAACCTTCTCAATATTTATCAACCAACTTGATAGTTAAATAAAATTTATTCCTTTGCAATAGGTAAAAATTGGCTTTACGCAAACATGATAACCATAGAGCCTCCACCAACCATATATGCATGTAGTGATAGCAGTTATTTTGTTCTTTGCTCTACAGTGTTATTTTGCCAGCATATTCAATGTGCTGACCCATTTCGGGCTGCAACGTATCATGTTGCAGACTTTTCAGACGAATAGTAAGGTGCGCTAGGTCGTTGTTTTGCACTCAGCTATGCCGTTGGAGTTGATGGACTCACTTTACCTTCAAAGCCTTCCGTTGTATCTTCATTAGATGGCCTTCAGCCATATTGTTGTAATAAGTACTCTCTTTGAGATATTCGATGTAATAAGTGTGTGACTCAATTCTGTTATAAATCCTTCAAGTACTGTGTGTGTCAGCATTACCGATCCAGGGATGACACTTATGCACAGAGATTTGACCGGTTGAGGTCGGATCGCTACAAGACGGTATCAGAGCACATGCTGACTATAGGACGCGGCCACTAAGATAACCATAGGTCACTCTTCTTTGCTCATTTCCGACTCTTCTCCACTTTCCACTCTATAGATGGCGGACCCAAGGAACAAGTTTTCTCAACCGGATGAAGACACCAGTACACCGCCGGTTGTCCCGGCATAGATCAGAAGGTTGCTGTCGCCAAGTTGTGCATGTGCCATCATGTCCTCATCTACCACTACTGCATGGCCACATAACCTTGCGACTGTTTCAACAGGTTTGTCAACAGCACTGACTACAAGTTCGCCACGGTGGAAACCATCGACGATGTAAAAGCGCTCAGTGTTACGGGCTTGGCCTGCAAGAACCTTGTCGAAATCCATGACCACTATAGGGTCTGGGGTAGCACGAAGAAGGACTCCCTAGTCAAACTCGCCTCGGCCATCATCGACCCCTACTATGAAAATATGAAGCAGGATGCCCAGAGAACAAGTCCCCTATCCTGGCACAGGGCCTGGATGTGGCAACTGGATGAACCTCACCTCAGGTTCACGGCCAAGAGCATGTACACATGCTACAAGATGCACAGGCAGATCGTTGACATGAGGAAGTGCCTCGTTACCCAAATCGATGAGCCCGGATCGAGCCACAAGCAGAGCAAGCGTCACAAGAAGTAGATGATGATCATATGATCGTTTATGCTAGTTAACCATGCATGTAATATATAGTTTACTTTATTGGTGTGTGGAAATGTCTTGTGTGTAGTAGCCACATATGTAATTATGCATGTAATAGTTTACTTTGGTGTGTGCAAATGCCATGGTTGTAGTAGCCACCTATGTAAGTGGATGTTTAATTTGGTTATGCAACCATGTCCTTATAAGTGTGTGTGTATATATATATGTTATTGTCCTATATGCAATCCCATAGCACAACACACACGTCTTATTATCAGCAACCGTCTATGTTATTATCGGTCTTCGCACACATTTCTGATTACAGACCTGTTTGCCGCGTATCACACACATCTTGTTATATTGAACCATTTCTATTCTCTTGTCTCAATACAAACAGTTCATTCGAGTGAACCACATGTCGTATATCGCACACACCTTGATCTAGATGACCATTTCTTTTGTGTTGCCTAATCACAAACAGTTCACCCAAGTGAACCATATACTTTATATCGCACACGCCTTCATCTGCCTATCCGTTTCTTTTGTTCTGCCTCATCGCAAACAGTTCATTGAACTGAACTGTATGCCTTGCATCGCACACGCAACTAAATTCTGAACTGTGTTTGATGCATCCTCCATCACAAACTTTTTGCACATTTTTGATGGTTCTTTCACACCACCGTTTGCGATTATTGCATCGCACACAGTTTGATCGAAGGGTCTTCTGATCGTAGTGTTGCGTTAGCAGCATCCTGAAGTAGTGCATACACTAAAGAACTACAGAAGCACCAAGTAAATAATGATGAACAATAGTTGTACTAAAGACTGTAAAGAGAGAGGCGAAAGACATTCTGGTTGCTATAGAAGGTGAAGTGGAATGCCCATATTTTGCCCTCCTCCATGCGTAATGCGCACACGACTCTAGGCCAACCCCTTGTGATGGCTACCCATCCATCCTTCACTGTCTTCTTTGTCGTGGGAACGATTCCGACAATACTAAGGGGGTAGGGTAAAGGAGCATGATCTACCGAGATGCATATGGGTGACACGATGGTTTTATTGAGTTCGAGCCTCTTGCGGTGGAGATAACAGCCCTACGTCTCGTGCTCCGGAGAGGCTTTGTTTTATCTGAGTATGTATCCAGAGATTACAACGTGTCTGTGAGAGAGAAGAATGCATCCCCAAGCCTCAGCTAAGTCCCAAGACTAGAGAGGGAGAGAAAGGTAGAGGAAAAGAGCCCCCTGGTCTAGTGGTGGGGGTGGGTTATATAGAGTGCGCCACCCCCTCATCTCCTATGTTACAAAGAGGGCATGAATGCCATAATGTCAGCCCACTATGAAACCTCCACTATGAGAATGATGCTTCGACTGCCTTGTCAACTGTTTGGTCTTCGCATATCCGAGTGAGCCATAGGACCAAGTGGTTGATTGTCTTCCGAGTGGACGGTATGTTGATATGTCCGAGTGGATAGTACGTACGTATGAGATTTATCTGGACCCACATGATGTGCGGACCCATGCTTTATGATATTTCGACCCTTTGTGGGCCTACCTGTTATGTGTATCCCCAACATTCATTACGACTTCTCGATGCTCATTGTAGTCTGGATGAAATACTTTAACCTTCATTGCGTGTCCACCAATCATGTACTTTACGAGGTATCTTGAGTGAACTGCTTCAGGAACCACTGCGAACGAAAAAGATTCAGACATTGTTGTCTAACAACTCATTATGGGCAGTAAAAAAGAAGGCTGCAGAGTTTGTTAGTTACCATCCTACAACTCACTCTTGTGTTTGATAGAGCATAAACAAAAAAATTGCTTGCCACCATTCATATCTTTTTGCTAATAAACCTTATCAGTTTCCTCACTTGATGCTTGTTCATGAATATCTCATTGCCCCATACGCAAAAAGGGTCGATGTGTGGATCCTTGCCAAGCACATATGTACCTACAAGCAACAAGTCAATATTATAAGCTAACAAGTGTCCAGGCCTGGATCTATATGCACTACCTTATGAAATGACGGGGGAAGTACAAGTCGGGGGATGAAACTAACCTCGGTGGAAAATGGTGGCCACTCCCATTGTTGTCCTGCATAAGTAGTGGAAAGGCATGATAAGTACATCAACCTTAACGTCAAACAAATATAGCAAAGGTAAACAACATCATCTCCAAATGATAGCTTGAATGTGTTGGTTTCAGCATGCTGTTAAAGCAGATATAAAATGGAAGGCAATGTTACCGACAACAGGCTTAACAACCATCAAATATTGCAATTCAAACTAGTATTGTTGAAAATGAATAGAACGTGGGTAATTGCTTAAACATCACATTAGATAAATGTGTAAAACTGAAATAAAGGGCATGTGTTAACTACAGCCAGGCATAACTGAACCAAATATAGCCATTCAAACTGGTATTGATGCAGTCGAGCGGCACAGTTCCGACTTGCACATAATGAACACACATTGTGAATGACTAAAATAAACAAGGCATAAATGATCAGTATAACAACCAAATATAGCCATTGAAAATTGGACAGAGTCTCACTGCAACCAACCTAACAAGCAAATACAGATAAACAGGGCATGTGCTTGAAAACTGGACAAATGCTCACTGCAACCAAACTAACAAGCAAATACAGATAAACAAGGCATCTGCTTGAAAGCAGGACAAATGCTAAAAAAAGCAACCTAACAACCAAATACAGATAAACAAGGCATCTGCTTGATAACTGGAAAATGCTCACTGCAACCAACCTAACAAGCAAATACAGATAAACAAGGCATCTACTAGAAAACTGGACAAATGCTAAAAAAGAAACCTAACAACCAAATACAGATAAACACGGCATCTGCTCGCTAACTGGAAAAATGCTCACTGCAACCAACCTAGCAACCAAATACAGATAAACAAGGCATCTACTCACTATAAACAACCAAATATAGCCATCCGTGAAACTGAAGTGGACAATTCATACTTAAACATCACATATCCCTATTGAACAATGCATTTTTGCATAACTTAAATAATTAAACACGGCACAGTTAAAGCACCACATGACAGATGCTACAACAACAAAGGTAAGATTTGCTAATAGGATGTTGCCTCACATTTCATGAATGGGATACTTCTAGTTGGAAGAGTACAGACCCATGGTGCGCTCTTTGAATGTCACAAGACGGGCTGTTTCACCTTGGAAGAACCTTCGTGGGTGCCCTCCTCGTGGTCGTGGTCGATGAGATCTGACTTGGAAATTGAGGATCCCAAGCCGCCGCCGTAGAGCGTGTCCTTCAGAAATGACAAAATGGGCTCGATGGCATATAAGGATCGCAAGTCCTTGACCGCTTGGCTGAGGAGATCAGCGACAGGGCCGTCGAAGAGATCGACGGTGGTTGAACAGAGGGGTTGGGGATGGACCACTTAACCTATTGCATGGCCCGCGTGAAGCCATCGCTGTCGACGAGCTTGATGTCGTAGCCAGCTTTCTTCGAGATACAGTAATACGCTAGCCCGCTGACATGAAGCCTTCGGCATGGCAATGTAGTCCACGTCTTCGCCGGCTTCCGCGGCAACATGTTGCTCCAGGATCGATAGTTCAGGGGAAACAGTGGCCACCTCACCAACGTCCGCCGGATAGGCCATGATAAACATCTTCTTGGCCGAACGCTCGTCGGGCACCCCGAGATACGTGGTCGAGCTTAGGCTGCGACATTCTGGAGCAGGGGATGTGGATCTGGCGGGGAGGGACACCGCATGCCTCATCTAAAAACTCAGGGGAGTGGGGCGACGGTGTTGGAATCACTTGGTAACCTAAACTTTATTATCTAAGATAGGAGGAATGGGCATACCAGCAGGGGTTGGTGGCAGGGCCGGCAGCTGCCGCGAGCTACGGGTCGAGGGAGGAGGGGGCCGGGTGGGCGAGACAATGGAGGGAGGAGGTGTTTGAGGATACGCCGTGGCTATTGAAAATTTTAGTAACGGTGGCTGGAGATGGTGGTGGACGAGGGATGGTGACGGTTCAAATGCCTCGGCTACTACAATTTTACTATAAGGTCGGTGCTGGAGGAGTGTTGGCGACAATTGAAGTACGGTGGCTACTAAAATTTGGGTAAAGGAATTGATGCAGGGTAGGAGTGCCCAAGATCACGCACGGTCCAGTAAGAATATGCTTGTATGATAATAAGGAAAATTGGCGGAACCGCCGATTTTTGCAACGCTCAAGGTGGGCAGTTTGTTTTTATATTTCCAGCTTGTTGGTCTATCACACACAGTTTTTCCTAATTTCTAAATAAATTTACCCTCCTTTAGCGTGCGCAGGTGGTGATTTTATAGCACACTTGCATCGCACACGGTTAAGCGAGTACCTCCACCCTTCGCTCGGACTTGTGCAGTCGTGGTGATTTTACAGCGCACTTGCATCGCACACGGTTGAGCCAATACCTTCACCTTTGCTCGCGCTTGCGCAGTCATCGTGATTCATAGCGCACTTGCATCGCACATCGTTAAGACATTATACCCGTGTTCGTTGAGCGTCATCTGAGTATTTGTAGCAAAAAAACATTTCAGAGGGTTAGAAGATAGCCACACCAGCATGTGACCCAAATATATATGAGTGAAAAGGGTGGTCTGTGATGTTCAAAATTCCAATGCACAACTTTAACCGTGCGGGCCCACGGTTGGGTGCGTCGTTGAAGATCGATGAGAGGGGCCAGAAGTCAAGAACCACCTAGAAGTGGCCAAATATATGTAGGAATATTGGGTGTGATGTTTAAAACTTTAATTACACAATGCACAACTTTGGTGGAACCTGCCTCGCAAACTCGAAAGCACCCTTGGATATATCTATAATGACATAATGTCGTAGCTAGCTAGGATACTTGGCCCACCACCTCCCACTTCGTGTCAGCGGGGCGGATGCACGTAATGATACTTTGGTCATACATGCATGTCACCATGACCTACCATAAGACGAACCAATGAATCTATCATTTGGTCAAACGACAATTGTTGTTGTCGATAAATCGCTTGGGCCAATAGATTAAACCAGCATAAAAATGGCACGAGAGGGACCACAAAACCAACACCTCTTGCATGCGGCATGATAACCCATAAGTATAGGGGATCGCAACAGTTTTCGAGGGTAGAGTATTCAACCCAAATTTATCGATTCGACACAAGGGGAGCCAAAGAATATTCTCAAGTATTAACAGTTGAGTTGTCAATTCGACCGCACCTGAAAGACTTAATATCTGAAACAAAGTATTTAGTAGCAAAGTAATATGGAAGTAACAGTAATAGTGGAAAAAGTAATAGTATTGGTTTTGTAGTGATTGTAACTGTGGCAACAAAAAAGTAACTAAGCAAAGATCAATATGTGAAAAGCTCGTATGCATTGGATCGGTGATGGATAATTATGTCGAATGTGATTCCTCATGCAACCGTTATAACCTAGGGTGACACAGAACTAGCTCCAGTTCATCAATATAATGTAGGCATGTATTCTGAATATAGTCATACGTGCTTATATGGAAAAGAACTTGCATGACAACTTTTGTCCTACCCTCCCGTGGCAGCGGGGGCCTATTGGAAACTAAGGGATATTAAGGCCTCCTTTTAACATAGTACTGGAACAAAGCATTAGCACTTAGTGAATACATGAACTCCTCAAACTACGGTCATCACCGGTAAGTATCCTGATTATTGTCACTTCAGGGTTAACGGATCATAACACATAATAGGTTACTATAGACTTGCAAGGTAGGATCAAGAACTCACATATATTCATGAAAACATAATAGGTTCAGATCTGAAATCATGGCACTCGGGCCCTAGTGACAAGCATTAAGAATAGCAAAGTCATAGCAACATCAATCTCAGAACATAATGGATACTAGGGATCAAAACCTAACAAAACCTAACAGAACATAATGGATACTAGGGCCCCTTGGCACGCCCAGGTGGGTTGTGCCCACCTCGGTGGCCTCCCACACCCCCTCTTTGCACTATAAATTCCCAAATATTCCGAAACCCTTCGGGGTTAACCTAGATCAGAAGTTTTGCCGCCGCAAGGCTCCGTAGCCACCAAAACCCAATCTAGACCCGTTCTGGCACCCTGCCGGAGGGGGGAATCATCTCTGGTGGCCATCTTCATCATCCCGGCGGCCACCACGATGAGGAAGGAGTAGTCCACCCTCGGTCCTGAGGGTTTGTACCAGTAGCTATGTGTTTAATCTCTCTCTCTCTCTCTCTCTCGTCATCTATATCATGGGCTTTGTTAATATAGTCAGAATATATGATGTTTCTCCCCTCTATACCCTTGTTGTGATGAATGGAATCTTTTCCCTTTGAAGTTTTGTCTTGTCGGATTGAATATTCAGATATGAGAACACATGATGTATGTGTTGCAGTATGAATACTTGAGGTGACGGTGGGGTATCATATTGATTCACTTGATATGTGTTTTGGCATTCAACTCGTGGATTCCCGCGGTGACATTGGGGTAATCTATGCATAGGTGTTGATGCACGTTTTTATTATGTTTTCTCTGAAAGAAACTTTGGGGTCTCCTTGTAGTTCTTTGTGTTGGATTGAGTATTATGAATATGAATTTGCTTTGGTGTTATTTTAGTACGAACTCTAGGATAGATCGAACGGAAAAATAGGTTTGTGTTATTTTAGTACGAACTCTTGAATAGATTGAACGGTAAGAATACCTTTGCGGTGGTTTCATACTATACAAACAATTCCTCTCTTTTGTTCTCCGCTAATAGGAACTCGGGAGTGACTCTTCATTGCACTTTGAGGGATAATCGTATGATCCAATATGTTAGCACTCTTGAGAGGTTTCCCTAGTGAAAGTACGGACCCTAGGGCTTGTTTTCAAGCATTGCAAAACCGTTTTTGTGCCTGTTTACTATTTGCTACCTTGCTGTTTTTGTTTATTCAGATTATAAAAATATAATTCTACCATCAATATTACACTTTTATCACCTTCTCTTCACCGAACTAGTGCACCTATACAATTTACCATTGTATTGGGTGTGTTGGGGACACAAGAGATTTCTTTTATTTGGTTGCAGGGTCATTTGAGAGAGACCATCTTCATCCTACACCTCTCACGGATTGATAAACCTTAGGTCATCCACTTGAGGGAAAATTGCTAATGTCCTACAAAACTTTGCGCTTGGAGGCCCAACACGTGTCTACAAGAATAAAGTTGCATAGTAGACATCAAGCTCTTTTCTGGCGCCGTTGCCAGGGAGGTGAGTGCTTGAAGGTATATCTTTAGATCTTGCAATCAAATATTTTAGTTTCTTGTTTATCACTAGGTTGGTTTATAAAAATAAAACTACAAAAAAAATGGAATTGAGGTTGCATCATGTTATTGGTCATATTTATAATATCTTTCTTGAAAATGATGGTTCCAAAAATTATGCTCAATTGTTAGAAGAAGAAGTCAATAAAATGTTTGGCACAAAATATTTGAATGATGAACATGATTGCAATGTTGTTAGTATAAGTTCTTTGAATATCCAAAATGCTAATGATGATTGCACAAGTCATGACAAAAATGTTTCTTATAAGCATGCCAATTTTTGTGGAGTGAATTGGGAATGCATTTGCACACCAAAAAGGGAAGATACATTTTGTAAGAAGCATAAATATTTAGATATGAAAAAGTTACAAGAGAGGCTAGATGATTGTGCTGAAAGATGTAATTTTTTTCGCCATCCTTGTGAACTTTGCAATGAACATGGTCATTTAAATCTCCAATGCAAATTGTTTCATGATCAAATCGTGTCCAAAAATTGTGATAACTTGATTTCCCTTGAGCATCATAAAGATCTTAGTCTTCTTTTCGGGTATGAAGAAATGAAACATATAAATAAGGGTTTTCCAAATCCTGAGATATTTCTTGATTTTGATCTAGAGGAAATTTATATATTTTGTGTGGTAAATTGCATTGAGAATCCTTATATATCCAACTATCTAAAGACAAGAAAAAAAAATGGAATATGAAGAGAGTACTAATGAAAGGGAAAATATTTCCCAATACCCTCCTAGTGTTTATTATGATGAATCAGGTAACAAGGAGGAGCTTCTTATCCAACCAATCTCATCAATAAGAAGCTTGAAAATATTAATTAAACCCACACATGATGTGGCAAAGAAGAAGAAAAGAAGAAAGAATAGAGGTAAAAAGGTATCTCTCCCTAATAATGTTGCTCCTATTATTGTTGTGCCTCAAGAAAATGAATCAAAAATAATTGTGGAAGATGATGCACTTGATGATGATTCTGTTATGCCTATTTCTTGTTGTGATGATTATGATTAGGAAGATAATGATACTTCTTATAATCTTGGAAATCTTTTTGGCACCAACTTGATAAATTATGATGATAGCAATTGTTATACCGTTGGTGCTATTCATACTATTTGATAATAATGATTGTGATGATATGCAAAACCACAAGCTTGGGGATGCTACGTTTAATGAGTATGATATGTTTGAAGATTTATTTGTTGGAAATAATGCTTGTCCTAATCTTGGGGATGCTTTGATTAATGAATATGATCCTTTGATTCCTTCTACTTTCGATAAGAAAATTTATTATGATGATAGCATGCCTCCTATTTATGATGATTACATTGATGAAAGTGGGTTTGGAAGAGTGTCAACTCTAGGTAGTAGTGATCCCAATATTTTGGAGGGTGTTGAATCTTATTACAATATTGATGAAAGTGGATTTGGAGAGGTCATAATTTTATTTAGTGATACATCCACTATTTTGGAAGAGATTTCAATTGACTATGACAATAAAGTTGTTGTCTATGATGATTATTATGATAACATGTATGCCATAAAGGGTGATAAATCTTCTATGCTTGTGCATCATGAAAAGAGTGATGTATGTCATAATTATATTGTTGAATCCATTCAAGATGTTTCTGAAAATTATTATGAGGAAGGAACTTATGCTCTTACTTATCTCAATAATATCAAGTTTCTTCTCTATCTGTTGATTGCTTTGAAGTTGCACTTGTTTTTCTCTCCTATGCTAGTTGATTCTTGTTCCTATAAGTTGTTTGCTCACAAAATCCCAATGCATAGGAAGTGGGTTAGTCCTAAATGTGCTAGTCATATGCTTCATGATGCCCTCTTCATGTTTCAATTCTTATCTTTTATGCGAGCATCATTGAAATCGTCATGCCTAGCTAAATGGCATTAAAGAAAAGCGCTTGTTGGGAGACAACTCAACACTTTTACCTGCTGTTTTTGTGTGCTCACATGATTAGGCCACTTTAGGAATCATGTTTTATTTCTTTTGTTTCAATAAAGTGCCAAGCAAGACCTTTGGGATGGCTTACGGTAATAGTTGATTTGATCTTGTTGAAAAATAGAAACTTTTGCGCTCAGGAAAATAATTCTCATTTTTAACAGAAGTGTGATAAAATTCTTATTCTCTTTGCAGAAGATCAATAGACAAATTTCTCGGGTTTTCATAATGTTTCAGAATTTTTGGAGTAGCAGAAGTATGGTTTGAGTACAAATTACTACAAACTGTTCTATTTTTGACAGATTCTGTTTTCAATGCATAGTTTGCTTGTTTTCTAGTTTCCGTGGCTTATATTGCTAAATATAAATTATGAAAATGATATGCTACATTAGGAATTGTGTGAGAACAATTATGAATCTTTTCTTTGGCAATACCAAAGTGAAATGGTTTGCTCTTTATCATACTAACCTATCTCACAAAGTTCCGTTAAGTTTTGTGTGATTGAAGTTTTCAATTTTTGGATGAGTGTCGATATGAGGAGAATAAGGAGTGACAAGAACCTAAGATTGGGGATGCCCAAGGCACACCAAGATAATATCTAAGGAATATCCAAG